>NC_060262.1:21489540-21792646 GCF_021901455.1 Neodiprion lecontei
CAGCCCGATGCCGCGGCAAAAACGAACCCATCCTCGGTTCAGAGAAATCCGAGAGTAGGGCCTCGTCGAAATTCATGCTCGAAATTCGCAAGGGGGCGAATCAGCGTTCAAATTCGCACCGGATCTCGAGCTATGCCCTGCAGGAAACGGAGGGGGGGAAAGGGACGAGAAATAAGTAAAAACGGAGGATAGAACGACCGGAATCCGGTACTTGAAAAACTTGAATGTATTACGAAATTAGTTGGGGGAGACCGTAACAAAATGGGGCAATTCAATGTTGAGAAATTATTTTCAAACTTTCCACTTTTTGAACGGTCATTGAAGAAATTTCGTGTTTCTTACCAAAGTAAGGTGGAACCCTAGGACACAACACACAAGTACCCCTGACCCCACATAATTCTTAGGGCCTGTTAAAATCATTTTTCTTACTTCGCTCAATCGAATTTTTCACCGTGAAAAATTCATATCACGCCTCTCTCGCGTATACTAATCTATTCTTCAGTCTTTCAGCTTTCGGATGAAAAAAACTAAATCCTTCTACGACAAACAGTCCGTTAGCAGCGTTGATTTGAAGTTCTGGGGCGCCCGTAAGCTCTGTGTAGGTTATATGTTTCGTACGGATAGTGCAGAGTACCAGGGATAAGCTCTTTAGAAGCGTGAAAGAGATTTTTTATCAATGCTTTGCACCCTTATTTTCGATTTTTCCTGTAAAATTAACTTATTTTCAAAGTTGAAGTTACAAGTACACCGATTAGTCATTCTGTATTTCGAGTTCTTCCTCCAGTATTTAAATTCTACAGTTTAAAAAATTAAAAATCTCCTAGTGCCGGTTATAATATCTTGTTCCGAGTCGTGGTATTGTTATTTTCAAGAGGCCATTCGCTTAAAAATCGAATGTACAAGGATTTCTGTTCATCGATACAATTGATATCGTGTGGTTCTTACTGATTTCCAATTCATCGCGTCGTTCCCAATGATTTCCCAGTGTTCTAGATGATTCCATGTAATTTTGCGGTGAGATTAAAATCACATTAGAAAATGTATTACCGGAAATCACTTGATAAAATGAAAAACAACGAAAGTATACAAGATCGGATATAAATCAATAGAAAATACTCGACATTGATGTTAATAAATAGAAATCATTCTGCAAATTTGCGGCAAAATTTACAACGATTTCCATGATTTCCAATACACATCACACGATTTTATGCGCTGGCCTATGATTTCAAGTAATTCGAAATGATTTCCGATATCTCGATTGATCTCTCGTGATTTCGAAGAATATTCAAGTCTTGAGTTCATTGATCTACAATTTCATGTTCGTACCGATAAAAATTTCTACTTACGTGTGAAGAATACAACTTGAAAATGAGTTTTGTACTTTTAATTAAAAAATTTAGTATACACGTGTGACCATGATCACTCGGCTAAATTTTTTTGTAATTGATGTAATGTTAAGGTTTTATTAAAATAAATGAACGTAGTAAACTAAGAAACGAAAAATGTAATATCGACAACTATAATAATACTGAACAGCTGCTTGTAGCAAAATTTTTCAAATATTCGAAAGTATCATTAGAACGATACCCATTATTTTACGAGAATTTTCTAGTAACTATGAGAAATGAAATTTTCGCTTCGTCAGTTCAACTGTTGAATTCATGACTTCCTTGGGTCATTCCGATTTTTATTTCTCGATAAATTCTTTCGCTCACCTATCGTCAAGCCCTTTCGATTTAGCCCACCGAAGAGAAGAAACCGAAGGCGATAGACAAAGGCGGTCGCGTATGAGGGGGGCAATTAGCCCCTCTAATGGGGCGTGAAGCAAAACAAAAGGCTGCCGTGCGAGTTCCGGTAGGAGAGGCAGACGCCCGTAGGAGCATTGTGCCGAAGTAAGTGAGTAAAGAACTGGAAACAACGACGCTGTCAGCGCCGCCTTTCCAGTAGTTGAGCTTTTCCTCTTTCCCAGCTTTTTGTCGGATTTCTATACGCGGTATCTTCGATCGGCGGAGAGCGGGATCCGTTGGAATCCGAGCAGCCAGAGCGAAACAAACGTCCCGGTTTTCGACAATTTCATATTCCATATCAGCCGAGATTTTAATTACGATCGAACAAAAACTTCGCCTTCTCATCCGAGCGCCCCGGGGCCCTGAAACGGGGACCCGCGAAGCCCGCAACACTCTCCGGGGCAACGGGCTCGATTTAATTAATGATTAGCTATTAATCGAAGGCGTCAGGAACCAGGAACAGACCACACCGAGATGGTGCAGGCCACCATCGGCGTACCGTATGCAACGTTGATACATTGATCGATCAAAAAAATTTCCCAACTAATTAATATCCAGACGAAAATAAGAAGACAAGGGAGAAAAAGACCGGAATAAAGAGGAAGACTTGTTTATTGCTCGTTTGTTCGTACATATTTTTTCTTTATATACAACCAACGGGAATTATACGGACACGTTGCGCAAGCATTCCGTTATTTCTTACAAACTTCGTCGTCGAAAACACAAACACGATCAGACAGCTGTGCTCTGAGAGGAAAGTTTCCTATATTCAATAAAATTATTCAAAATCCAAATAACTTTTCCTGCGATATGTAATCTTCTTTGTTTAACCGAAACAAATATTTCTTCTCTTTTTTCTTTCACGATAGTACGATTCATTAATTATACATACATACATACATATATGTACGTACATATTCTAACAAAGTCTTTGTCTTTAAGGATGATCTACTTATTGTTAGTTAAATCGAAAAAAATGTTATCTTCAAGAAAATAAGCTGACTTCATGCAATTTTCGAAATCCTAACAAAAACTTTACTTACTTTGAACACATTTTCGGCTCGGATTAAACGATTGAATTTAATGACGAAATGTAATGAATATTTCTTCTCTACATGTGTAAACTGTAAGCTCTTGAGCAAACAGATTATTGGTTACCAAAAACATTCCAATTGTACATGAAATTTGATTGTACCAATCGAGGTAAGGATCAGCTCCGATCACGCATGACAATCGCTCTTAAAAAAATACTGCAGAACATTGGGTCTTAGATCATGTCTACTTGGTTGTTCACCGCGTAAAGAACTCTGACTCATCGCACAGTTTGTTCGGTGTGTTGAACATACAGTCATTAAGGAAACTTTGCGAATGAATTACGAAGGTGGGTTTCTTTCTTGAAAATCGTGCAACAACGATCCAATCCTCACAAGCGAGCAGGTGGATGGCGCGTTACGAAAGCTGGTTGAATGATCAATCGGGTACGAAGCGATACGTCGGAGAAAAGAGTCGAACAAGGGTAGTTTATAGCCGGTAGCCGAAGCGTAGCTGCAGAGGCACAGAGAGCATCGCGGCGTGTTCGCGTGTGTGTATTTCCCGTAGGAGGGGGATGTTTGTCGTGGACTTGGAATATCCCCGTCCCCCTCCCACTCCCTCGCCATCCTCGACTACGCCGGCGACGCCGACGCCGCCACCTCGACGTCCCGACGCCCGCGCGCACGTTGCACACGGACGGTCTAAAATAAGAGAACCGGCTACTAACCGACCGGGGCAACTAGCAGCTGGCGCCTCAAGTTCTTTAATTAAAACTGACCGCCGGCGCTTTTATTTTTCCTCCTGGCAATATAGAAATTTATTTCATAACACTCCGCTTCCCTCCTTCGTCGCACCGACCCCCAACATGATCTTTTCACTTCGCGCACTTCGGGGTTCAGTAATGAAGAATCGTACGGATATCGTCCGAAACTATTATCGCAGAAGTCTGTCTTGCCGAAAGCAAATTGCCAGAGAGACATGTTCGAACTCGATCAATCTACGCCCCGGGTGAAAAATCATTAAAGACGGTTTAAAAACGCTTCTGTCCGTTTCTGCTGCGGGGGTGAAGAACAGAACCGGGGTGATAATGGGCTGTTCTATAATCCTACGAAGCAGTGACAAGGAGAAACGAGGGTGAAACGGTGCGATGAAAGCCGGAGGGTGGAGCGGTGCCGCAGGTGGACGTCGAAATACGCGTAATTAAGGAAAACCTGTAAAATATGTAGAAAATATTGATCAGGGGTTTGCGCGTGCCGGGCGGGCAGCCATGTTCACCCCTGACTGACGAGAGCGTCGCGAGGCGGTAAGAGCGCAAACTAGGCCAGGGGCTCTCGTTACACCGATTCGACGCAGACGTGAAATCAGTCGAGTATCCGTCCGAGACTCTCGCATCCACCGCGTTTCCAATGCCGAAAGAGTTTCGTTTGCCGATGCATCGAGAACCGTTGGATCGGGAATCGAAACGGCCGACGACGAGGTTCGTCCGCGTCTGCGACGCGAGGCCGCTGAGAAGCGGATGAGTTTCTTGAACGCAGGAAAGATTCGGGCAGGCGAAGACGAGCGTTCGTTCTTCGAACGCGTTCGCGGCCGCGTTTGAATTTCGAACGCGAGTTGACGGCGGCGGTGTCAGAGCAGTCAGCTGTTCTGCGCGCAAACACGTGCGCGGGGGTAGCGTGCATGGGTTGCGGGGGAGTGTGTGTTGGCGCGTGGTCGCGTGCGTGCTTCGGAAATGTGTGTGTGCGCGGTGAAACGAGGGAGGCAAGTCAGTAGTCGAGGCGCGGCGGAGTGGCGAGCAGCCATTTTCTCTTTTCCGCGTTCCCGAGGAAAACGGATTTAAGAACGCGGAGCGTCGAGGCTTCGGAAGACCGCGGGGGTTTCGTCGAGAGTGCGAGGAGTTCCGTGACCGCCGGAAGCTTAGGACCGGAAGTCGCGGGCCCGATCGTACGTCCGTGACAAAAAATAAAAAAGAAAACAAACACCGGACCACGGAGTGCGCGACGCAGTTTTGAAACGCTCGGAGTAGAATCGCGCGGCCAACTGTCAATCCCGTGTGATGCGAGCTTTTCGAAGGGCAAGCTCGCGCTGCGCTTTACGTGCGGTTTCGTCGCATGCTGTACCTACCCTCTACACGGTGTTTCGGTGCGGATAGCGCCGTGGCGCTCAACGGGTTTTACGTGTAACAAGTAAAATACCCCACGCTGCAGTGTTGTGCGCGTTGAGTCTCGCTGCGGGAAGAGGGAAAGGTGCGGGGGAGCGGAGAGGAGGATCGCAGCTCAACGAGCACGAGGTGAGGGCCGCACTCTGCGCAGGACCGCTCGAAATTCACCGCCCGCTTTGCATACCCGGCACATCCAACCCCTTGTCCAATCTCAAAATGGGTCCATCGCGCCTCCCAGAATCCAACCCCCGTCGCCGAATCGTCGCCCGGCAATTAGTCCGCGTATTTTCCTCGGGCTCGGGGAAAATCCGCGGCGCGTTTTACGTTTGTACGCGCCGCAATGCCGCGAGGGGTCGAGTTGTTGGCTCGCAACCGGCGCATATCTTCGTTTATGACACCTAAATATAATCTTAATGACGCCCTTATGAGCGCCGGGCGCTGGTTACAAACGGATCACAAAATCCGGAGGTTACTTATATCCGTGCCGTGATGCACCTCGAGAGCCGAGGCGACCCTGCAACTCGCAGCGACTCGCAGCATCCCTTCGCGCTTTGATGTGGACCCGTTGACGCGATGTTCCAGTTTGTGTGTTTTCAGGCCATCAACCGAAACGGGTTCGACTCGAATCTGTTTCTTTTCTTTTCCCGCTGCGCCGACCGTTTGATCACGAACTTTACTAGCCGGTCGCGAGAGCCGCGACTGAGAATTGATGTATCAGAAGAATCGGAGCCGCGGAGGATCGGAGGCGTGCGGGGAAGCCGTAAAACTTATTAGCCCAACTTCCGAGGTGGTTCTAATTATTTATAGAGCTTTGTTTACAGCACGGAAAAAAAATCAAGACCGCCACCGAATTCTTTTAGGAAATAGTTACGCTCCTATCCCCGCGGTACCGGGTTGAAAAAGGAAACCCCCGAACACTCCGCGGCTATTTATATTTATGTAATACACTGGACCAGCGGCGTGGAATTCCGTTGATTTCAATTAGATACCTACACCAAGCCGCACGGCGCGTGGGATAATTTTTTTGCCAGAGAGAAATCATCTCTCCGTGAACGATCGTTGAAACGTTTCCCGATCTTTCAAGATTAACATTCGGACACTGAAATTCACCAGGAATTTTCCAGCCTGTAACGAACGCGTGCCGAGCTGCCAGATTGACGTCTCTGAATAGTCAGTCAGAGCGGATAGCGGGATGAGAGGATCCGTTTAACCTTGTAAAAACGTCAAAAGCGTCGTTGAGGGGGGGGGGGGGGGGGGAGGGGGAAAAGCTTTGACGGTCTATCCACGGCACGCATGTGCGATGCGTGTCGTACGTATAGCCGTGCAGCTATTAACCCGAGATTACAAGGAATCCTCTCTCTCCTCGTAGTTTTTCGGCCCCCTTTCTCTTTCCCTTCGAGCAACATCTTCCTGGGCCAGCAACGTGCTTCGCTCGCTTGCCTCGCGAGGTGTTTGCCTCGCTGTTACACAAGAATACGGTTTTTCGGTGCCTTGCAGTGACATTTGCGTGCGGCAGACGCACGACGTGGACACGCCACACGCCACACAACAATTAACCCAACAAATCCCCCGACCCCTGCCCCTTCCACCCCCCCGTCGAAAGGTGGTCCGCGGTGGGGGGAGGGCTCCAGCCAGGGGTGTAAACCTGTCATTATCGTGATTATTATTCCTACGGCGCCTAATCACAAGCTGTCAGTCTTTTTCTCCTTTTATTATTATTTTTCTACGAATATTATCCCGCTCTCTCTCTCTCTCTCTCTCTTTATTCGTGTAAAGCTCCAGCCTTCTTTTTGTTCACCGCGACGTTGAACAAAGCGCCCAGCTTTAATCCCTCCACCCTCTCCTCTATTCCTGCACTCGTTCAGTCAAATTACACGAGGGCTCTCGATCGATCCAGCCTTCTGAATGATCGGCGAACCCGTGCAGGTGGGCGTCTATATATCATTCCCGTGTTCTCCTTCATTTCTGATCCCCGCGGACATTTTTTTTTTTTTTTTATTTTTCATCTCTCGTTCTCCGCTTTTCCACACCGTCAGAAAAATCTTTGCATTTCTTGTAATACAACGATTAAGTTCCGTTGCTGAAATTCTTCAGTAATCAAATGTAGCGATTTTTTTTTCAACCAAACTAGGGTCTCCTTTTTCAAGCTTACTCCCGATATCGTACCATGTGACGGTGAAAGGCGCCACAGTCATTCGATATAATTTCTCGACATATGCACGTTCACATATTCAGCGGACAGCAAGCTGACCGCAGTCCATGCTTCTTTTCGTGGTGAAATTGACGAGGGATTCGGAACAGTCTCATTGAATGTGGACGTTCGATTGAGAGTGGATTAAAACGTCTGCACTATAGATCCGTAGAGCTTGAAGGTTTACAGCCAGAGTCACAGCGAACGTTTGTAGCCGGTATAAAATCCGGACGAATGCGTACCTGTACATTTGTCATCCGACTATACCAGTCCCAAAGTTTAAAAAGAAAACGACTGATCATTGCGGTGCGGTATTATTTTAGATTCTAAAATTGAACCTACAAATCGAGTCAATCATAGAGACAGAAACACGCTTCAGCATGGAGATAAAAGCTCGTCTCGTTGAACCGAAATGAATTGTTTAAAGGAAACTATGATCTTACGGTATCTGTCCGTGCTATGTAGCGTGGATTTGTTTTTCTCCTTATTTTGACCGTATGTGATGCATATATAACGCGGCGCGTCGGGGGCGACGTGTTAGACGAGGAGGACCGAGTGTTCGGTTACAAATTGAGAGCAAAAGGGAGGAATGAAGCAGAAGCAGAAGCAGAAGGAGGGCGTGATGAGAAGGGAACGGGGGGTGGAGAGGTGAAATATAAAATAACGCCGTGCAGACTATATAGTCTAATTTTAGCCGATCTACACTCCGCTACCTCACATCGCTCCTTTCGCTCCCCTCGTCCAGGATTATAATTAGATACAGAAATACCCGCGGACTGGCATCCACCCACTCACGCCATCCGACTTGTAAGCTCTCTCGACCGCTCAAGAAGAGAAGAGAAGAGAAGAGAAGAGAAGAGAGCGAGCCACGCAGTTAGTTAGCGCAGCAGCGCACTTTCCAGCATGCGTTATTATTCACGACTTTTCACCGACTTATGCTCCACTTTTCCTTTCACCCACGATTAATCCCTCGCTTTTACGGCGCACTCGTGTACTTTAAGGTAATTGCTTTCAGATTGGACCACGATCATGATTTGCTTTTCTTTTGTTTTGATCAAACAATTCCCAATCATCGGTTTTTCCCCAGAAAAAAATCCTCCCGAAGTATAGGATATTTCGCCCAAGTCTAACAGTGGCCACACCGTGTGACTCTTTTCCATTTAAACAGTACGTCATTGGGTATACTTATCCCAGTTTCTTCACGGAATTTTACAAAATAATTGCGTAGGCACTGCGATGCGTGCTTTGTTTTAATACAAATAATAATACGTTTGTTTTTGGAAACCTTGGAAGGTCAGCTTCAGGAATTCGCTGTTTTGAAAAAAAGTTACAAAAAGTCCGGATCTTGATAAGGGCTTCAGGCTGTTCGTACTCGAAAAAAAAAAAATATGGCAAGATGTACAAGGTCGTACATACTCACGATTGTTTTACAAAAATTGCGCTCATTAAAATTTATCCAACCCGTTATTTGAGAGCAAAAAATTCTAGTAAACTTGAGACTTGGTGAGAATTTTTGAACGCAGCAGGACGCGTTACGTTCGGACCGTGTTCGAGATGAAAAAAGACGTTACCATGACGTGAAAAAGTCGTTTCCACATTGACTGAAACGCAGACAAGCGATGCGGCAGGCTATCGATCTACCCCGACTCCAAAAATATAATCCGACATTATTAACGGCGGCGCTGACGGTGCAGGATGAATATTTATTTCACGGCGTGGTTAAATAATTAATTAAGAAGGGCACCGCGACTGGGCAGCTGCTGCTGGCCTAGGCCGACTAGCTGGCTGGCTCGATCGCTCCCTGACGACGGGAATCGTCTAGTCTAATAGACCGGGGCGAGGAGGGGAGGAAGGGGGACCCTAATGTAGGAGAGGTAATTATTATACGAACCCAATCGATACTTCGACGAGGAACTCGGTGGAAAAAACACACCAGAATTCTCCCCCTACCCCCGCGTGCAAACGGGGACCCACGTGTGTGGGCCCTGCACACCGGATTAGAACCGCATATTCCGTGCTCGCATAAACAGGGGGAAATTTCTCCCCTGCGTCGTTGGCAATGTTAAAAAATGTCTCCTTCGTTCCGTTCGCTTCATATATGATATTTTATCGAACGGCGAATTTTTGTCGCGAAAAATTTCACTCATTTTTAGAATTAATCGACAGAATATGCCATTGATATAAGCATCGTTGCATCAACGGACTTGATGTTAACAATATCGTAAGAAAATGTGATACGAGTTACTGGTTAAGGTAATCATAGTTGTCAATGCCATGTTTTTCCTGTCAAATAAGGACTTGACATCAATTCATCCTCGTTCCAAAACATCGAATTATCCCAATGGTTACAATGAAATATAATGCTTGTGACTATAATCAAAAAGAATCGCAGCACGTAGGTATGAAATTTTTTGGTTACAGCTTAAAATGTCATTTTCATTTTGTATCCAGAACGATATTTTCTGTTACGATGGAAAATAACAGTATAAATTGAAGACTACTCTACAATAACTACTGCTAAGAATTTACCTGCCTGTTGGAATTAGGATTCAAAAATAGTTAACAAGGAGCTTCAAATTGGAAGGCAATGAAATATTCAAAACGGAAATATCATTGAATAAATGTTTCTCTCTTTTACGGCTGATCCGTCACGATTTCGAATCAGTCAATTTGAATATTGGTTATTTTCGTTGAATCAATCATCGTTTTTCAGTGGTGATGACTGATATTTATAAAATTATTAAATAAATTCTGTGATCGTTTTGTCTCCTTGTGTTTTTTCATTGAAAGAATGTTAAATATGCAACAACCAGTCCTGGTGACTCAGGTTCTCGAAATTGCTAAGAATTTCATGCAACACCTGCTTGGCACTCGCTACTTTATCCTATTTTTCAGTGCCAGATCAGTATCGAATGAACTTTTTTTACAAACGAACACTTATTTTGTTTGTGGGCCAAGTTTTATTCTACCAAACTATAATAAATTAGCTTTTTCTTAATAATTCAAACCATTCGACTTACCGACAATTGCCAAGTAACGCTCAAACTTGTTCGATGTAACCCGGAGGTTTGTGCTTTCGACAAGATTCATCGTTAAGAAATCATAAAATTGAATCTTTTCTGCCGTTAAGCTAAGGAGACATGGAAAAAATGTTATAAAACGTAATGATTATTCTGAATTATTGTCCGATCAAAGACCGCGTGTCTGTTTCTTGGTTTTCCCATATTTCTTGAATTATTATCGATGCTCGGCGCGTCGGGTGGTGAATTTTATAACAGCCGCCCGCGCTTTGAATTATACGGTCACGACTCATCGTCGAAGATCAGATTCGACCCGAGGCCGGAGAACAGCTTGCGAGTGGTTGCTGAGCGTGCAAACTATTAATAATAATGATAATTACGAATTATTTTTAAATGCTTCGGCTCAGGTTAAATTCGGTCTCTGACGATGAGCTCATTGCTCTTGCCACACCGCAGGCTCCTCCTCGAGGTATTATATTCGTTCCTGCCCGCTTTATAGGTGTAACGCATATTTATTTGGACGCAGTAGATTCGACATCGCGTATTTACGCTACACGCCGTACTTTGTACCTACCTAATCGGACTTGAGGTGTGAAAAATATATGGCAACCGACCGAAGTGAGGGGAGAAATAAGAAACGGAAGATCATTTTGATTATGTAATAATTTACGATCGCGATCCGATAACGGTTCACGAATCTAATTTTTTCACCTGCCAATTTTATTATTTCGATTTTAAACTTCGCATCTTGTTCGCTTGTTAATCGTTCGTTTCATTCGTCAAGTTTCATCCTGTTATTGCGTATTCAATACGGAATAGCAAGTAGAGAAGAAATTTGCAAGCATCTGACGGTGCGAGAGATAAATATAAACCAAGGTACAAAGTTTTATACTCGATCCAAAACTTATCTGTCACGAATAAGTTACAATTATTGAGACAATTTTTCTTGGATATTTGAGAAAAAATTCTCCTCGTATTCTAAATTCAAAGCCAACTAGTTCTGAAGACGATTATTGCCAGTTTAATTGAGATAACTGATCGAGAGTGCAGAATCTGAACAATGAATTATTGCTGTTAATACGTAGAATTTATCTATTCTCAAATGCTTATGTCCGAGTATTAATAAATGGTACTAGAAACATGGTTTTGAACCCACCAGCGAGAATCTAGCTACAAAGCTGTGTTACGAAATAAATTTAATCTAGGACAACGCACGATCTATAATACGGCGCTAAACTTTGATGAATAAAGAAATAGCGGGGCAAGGAAATTGGGGTAAAAGCGACTCGTAGCTTTACGCGCACGACGAATAAAGAGAAAAAAAAAAATGATCAAATAAAAAGAAAAACGTATTCGAACCGGTTCTTCAATATCCTGATAGCAAAGTATGTACAGGTAGAGGGTATAACCGGGAAATGAATTCTCTTCCCAAAAGTCGACTCTATCCGAGATGGTACTTTGCATCCTAGGTCTTCATTTGTGAAAGTACCTACCTACGTACATACGTACGTACACCGCAGTCCCGAGAAAGAGACGCGGGGGCGAGGAGCGCAATGCGGAGCGAGAGAGAGTAAGAGAGAGAGAGAGAGGGAGAGGAATAGCAGCGAGCACCTTCTTCCCAGTCCCACAAGTAAGGCGAGTGATTGCCGGTTGAAAGATCAGCGAAGCGCGACGCCCGGTCTGCGGGTCTCTCGCTCCGGTCGCCCTGAAGACGGACCGGAGGAATCATGGTCTCTAATTTTTCCATGGCGCGTATATGCCTTCGCAACGTGTAGCTGGTCATTAACTTCGAGAATTAATCACAATCGTCTCTATTAACGGGGGTTAATTGCTGTTATCCGCGCGCGCGCCCGTCCAGTCGGACTGGACGAGGGAACGCGGGAACGGAACGGATGCGTCTGCAGGGGAACCCCGCATCCGGCCAAGGAAGAGAGACTGCCGGGCGTTTATCGACTGGCCGCAGCGCCGCCTCGCCGTCTTCGACGTCCCTTTCCTCCCGACTAAAGGACGACGGTTTCCTTCGCCCCGCAACGGATGGACGACGACCGGCGGCGGGCACCGGTCGGCATGGGAATTCCGGCTGAAACAAAGGGCAAAACCTGTTGTACAGCGTCGCCTCGCAAATATCGGCTCTCGCGGTCTCGCACCCCAGCGGATCCTCGTCCGCGTCCGCCCCTCGAACCCCTCGAGGACGAACAGTTGGACCGTTTTTTGCCCGTCAAACCACCCCATTGTCTGCGGGCGATCGCGCGCAGGGGATGCGAGTCGCCGATTTTGGGGCCTCTTTCACGCTTCTTCTGTCCGGGAGAGGAGGAGGACGCGGTGGATGGCAGGATATACGGGACCGCAGAGGACCGTTGGACGAGGCGTGATCAATTAATTAAGCAATTCCTCCACCGAGCCGCGACTCGGGAGGGGGACCGAGGCTGGGAACCAAATTCAGCCTCGTTTCAGGATGATTCGGCATCACCGTCCGAGTCAAAAGTTAGGAAAAGGGGGACGCAAAGTCGCCGGCAATCTTCGTCGCGCCAAGAACGGAGAACGCGAACGCGACTACATCCCTTGTATGTGACGGAAATCAGCTTGGCGATCAGCAGATTCGAATAAAAGAGGCTAAGACGATATAATAATTTTAGGTGATACTTGAGGGTAGGTAAAAATGATTAGACTCTCGTGCTTTTCATCCGATTCCGACGTTTCCGAGCACGTTCTGACCACTGACCGGATTCCCACGAATTTCTTGAAATATGTTTACGGAATCTTGCATTCGTGGTACAGTTACGAGACGGAAATGCTATTGCTGACGAACATTTGTTGTACTGTATAATCTACACTAAATTATTTTTAACCCATTCTGGTGATAACTATGAGTGAAATTTTATCTTCATGGTTATTTGCGAAAAGCTTAGAATTTGATAGTAAAAACCCCAGAGTTTAATCATTTTTAAAGTATTAACCGTAAAACCTCTCCTCAAATTACTCGCGAGTAACGTTGCTCGAGATTTTCAAAACAATTTCGTTTTTTTTTTTTTTTTTTTTGAAGTTTTCATTCAGACGGTGGGACCCACTCATCTTCCAGCTTGGCGGGATCGTACAATGCAAGCCCTGCAGCGGCATCATTGACCGTGTATAATTACCTAATGAGACAATAATCGCTGTCCGTCTTGCACGACACGACGCTAGTGCACTCTGGACGCATGACGAATGGTTCCGGTTCAGAAAAAAAACATCCTGAAGCTGATGAAGAAAACAAAAAAAAAACTATCGCAAAGCAAAATCGCCCCAATTGGCAAATGCTTTCGTCCGAATACTTACAAGCCTCAATAATAATGATACGTCACAAAACAGTTTTTTCTAACACATGCGTGGACATTTAAATTTCGAAGCCTGCGTAGCGTGCATAAATTGCCACGTTTCTGAACAGTGCGGTAATACGACTGTTGCGCATGTGCTCGGTTCAACTTTTCAGTTTTACACACTAAGGCTTTCTTGGCGCATGCGCACCTTCGATAACCTAATTTCACGCATCGCAAGTGACGTCGTTGGTCTGAGTTCAACCCGAAGCTTGCGCGTTTAGGTTAGGTTTCACAAAGCCTGTGCCTCTGTAGCTCTTGAATACCCTTGACTCTACTTCTTTCAAATTACTATCCCATACTCGGTTGCTTCTAAAATCAAACTCTCCTTCACAGATGTCGGAAAAAAAGCGTGCGGATGGACAATATATACCAACTCTTGCGTCTACAGCGCCCGCCTTAGCTCACGCCGCAAATTCCTCACTAGTCGGAAATCACCAACTTTCCGCACTTGTAAAACAATGCAGGTGCCATTCCCCAACGAACCGCCGCAGCTTTGCAGTTCGCCACCCAAAGTCGAGGCTCTGAATAATAGAGAGATCACGCGTTTCGCAGACATGTACACTGCCTCTCGGACACTGAGACGTAGGACACAGCTGGTGCACGATTCGAAGACTGACCGCGTTGCGACGATACTCGCCACATGCATGCCGGCTTGTGGAAGAAAGTATACGCTGACATATAGCTGCGGTATCGACCGGCTAGCTGTGCAGGCTCTATGTGATTACATAGATTGGGTCACGCAATGAACGTACGCGCCTCCACCTCCACCTCCACCCCCGCCCCCGGGCACACCGAGATCCTCCGTTCTTCTGATTATTTTACCGCCCTGATTGTGTGCGTGTGTATTTTTCGGTCGGGACGCGGAGGTAAGAAGAGATTCGCCATCGCCCCCCTTTCCTGATTATAATTAAAAGGTTATCCCCGTTGTTATTACCCGCTTCCACTTATTTTCACATTCAGCCTTATCGCGGCCGACTTCTTTCCGCTGTTTTTCTCTCTCTTTTGCGTGCCGCAGATTCAACCCCCCTCCCCCTCACAACGAGGAGAGTCGGATCGCCAGAGCTAACGGAGGGGGGGAAAAAAGCTTAGAAATGAATTCAATCGAAAGCGGGAATTATAATAACGGTTGTAGTTTGGCTGTCGTGTTAGCGGTCATTTGCCCCGTTCCCCCTCGCCCCTCGCCGCTCTCCTTATACGCTGGCTCCTTCTCTCGCCCCCCAGACATATGATTACCAAACGCACAACGACAATTCATTGTGCTTCCTGACAGCGTGTAATTTACCCCCGTGACGGACGCCGGTACACGGCTTCGAATAATTCATTTTCTTTAAGAAATTATCCAATTTTGCATTCGCTGATCGTGATACCTGCTACGTCTTGCCCACCTTCGCGTTGAGCGAAAATTTTTTTGTTGCCTTTATAATGCGTATGTAAATCGGCTGCGGGAACCTTAACAACGAACGAGACAAAATTCGACGTTTAGATCGGTAGGGTTGTTGCAAAATTCTTCTCGTCTTGCCTTTCCCTCGGAACAATTCGTTCCGCATCTTGACATTGAACACAACTCGAAATCCGCCGGCCTGGTGGGCAAAGTTTTTAACGATACGTTCGAATAAACTCGTCATGTTTCTCTTTCGACTTATTCTCCTTAGCTTGTCTCCAACTTTGAGGATGAAAAATGAGAAGGTCAAACGTGGAAACGATCAAAAGCAATGATGAGACGTTCGCAACCGAAGATCTCAAGATATTGAGAAAGTTTGCGACAATGACGAATTTCTTAAGAAACTGTAAAACGAAAGTTTGACATATTTCCGAGCTGATATAATAATCAGATACATGGACCGATCTATCAACTTTCGACCAGCATTTTGGTGCAGAAATTTCTCGTTGGCTGCGAATTGAATTTATGTTGATGGTCTACATCATGATACGAAAATCATACAATTTTTATACCCTTTGGTCTGAACGTTTGCACTAAACGCGTTAACCGATCTTAACACGCTTCTGGTTTAAACCTCTGTCTTGAAATTCTTAGGCCTTCCTGATATTAGAGTAAATAATAGCCTAATGTGTTTTTGTGTAAAAATGCCTGATCCTTCCGAATATCAAATTCTTTTTAAGATATATCCTCAAGGAAACGTTCTTTTTTTCACATTTTCACTCCGGTATACGCGAAGACCGAATAAAATTCCAAATCCCTGGAATGCTCGTACAGATTTAATTACGCTTATGTTTTCATCCCTATCGCACGAAAAGCAAAAAAAGACAAATAATTTCTTGGTCTTTTGCACGTACAGAACGGCAAGTGTTGAAAGAACGTGTTTTTTTTTCGCAGTTCCTAAGATTCTACCTTAGAATGAATTTCATGTTAAGAAGTACCAAACTCTGTTCTTTGTAAAAATTCGACTGTAGAGGTTCGATTCGAAAACGTAATCAAATCGAAGAAAAAATTTCTGATAAATCGTAAGATCCAACGAACTGGAAACGAGAGGATCTTCGTATCGCAGTTCAAACTATAACAACTATCTCCAATTTCGAGTCGAATCGAAATTTGTAGCTTAAAAAATTTGCCGAAGGTTGAGGATACAATGTAATGAGAAAAAAAAAAACGTTCCAGACCGAAAGGTACAGAGGCGATGAGAGAGAGAGAGAGAAAGAGAGAAGGAAAGTGGATAGTAGGTACGTATCTACACATAACGAAGGCCGAGGGGGGGATAGCGAGGAGACGTGATAGTTACTCCGGCGGTCAGTGCGGAAGAAAGGAATTAGCTAGACGGAGCCCGCGTCTCATCTAGGTCACGACGACGCCGCTGGTTGTGGGGGTGTTTCATCGACGAACGCATACGCGGAACCACCCTCATTACTGGCGGCAGCCGGGCAGCGGCCGGGGGTTGAGCGGGGCTGAACGGGGGCTGCAGCAAAAGAGGCGGGCGTTAATTAAGAACAGACTCGCCACCAACGCGGCCCCGGCAGAGCCGGGCTGGTAAGGAGCACTGACCACCGTGCCCAGCCGGACCTGGAGGAGCGGGACTTTCCTCCCGAGGAGGAAGCGAGAGGGCGAACCGGGCGAGACGAGGACGCCGCCGGAATATCAGCTAAGCCCTGCGTATTATGCTATATTGGACCGGATCCCGGGATCCTTCGTCAGGGTGTCAGGGCTTGCCCTCGACGCCCGGATTTCAACGCTAAAATGACGGAAGACACCCGGATTACGTAATTGGCGCCGTACTCCGGGCGCTTTGTGTCCCAGGAACCCCTTCATCTCGGTCTTCGTCGAGGGTTGAGCGCCGCTGCTCGAACGACGGGGAGGAGATGCGGAGCCTCGGATGAATCCGCAAATTAAACAAACACCTTATTGACGCGGTGATCCCGCTTCGCGCGCCGCGACGTATCCGCCGACAAATAAGTCGGCTCCGAGACTTAACGAATATTGCCATCGATATCCGGACCCAGAAGTCACCCTTCCGAACGGGGGGGAGGGGGAGTCCGGGATCGGGGATCTGTAATTGTGATGAAGACTCGGTCTGAAAGACGCTCTTCCTCCCACCCCCGACCCCTCCCTCTCCGACGGCCGCCAAGTTCAGAGATTTTTTACACCCGTCGATAGCATCGGTGCAAAGCGGAAAACCCGCGACGCGAAGTGTCCACAGCGGTTCTCGTCGTTGTAAGCCATCCCATGCTGCAAGCTCTGGTGGGGAATCTCTTAACCCCCAGGGGCGGCGGCGGCGGCGGCGGCGGCGGCGGCGGAGGATGAGGCCAGACTGCAGAGGCGTACGACAGGGTAGATAAATTAGTGCGGGTAATGAAGACTGAGCTCTGCGCCTGATTAAACAAACACAGGGAAACACAAATAAGCGAGAAGGAAAGGAGGAATTGCTGGTATAACGAAACCGACGGAGAAAGAGTGCGAGGAGAGGGTGAAAGGGGGAGGGAAGGAGAG
The DNA here is from genome assembly GCF_021901455.1 of Neodiprion lecontei. Lineage (NCBI taxonomy): Eukaryota > Metazoa > Arthropoda > Insecta > Hymenoptera > Diprionidae > Neodiprion > Neodiprion lecontei. The sequence goes on from NC_060262.1 coordinate 21,507,028, forward strand.
CAGTCGTCGGAAAGCGGGGGAGGCGAGGGGCACTCCGTAATTCTTCTCTGGACACACACACACACACACGCGCACACACACGTTCCATCCTCTCTCTGCTCTGCCTTCGTCTCTAATTAACTGAGCCAGGTTTAGTTGCACACGGACCAACGTTTCACCCTATCTCTCTCTCTCTCTCTCTTTTACTTTCTTACGTACCCCCGATCCTCCTTCCGACGATTCAAATTTTGAGTCATATTATACTCACACTCTCACTGTCGGGGAATCGTCCGCAGCTATATAACGATCTGAACTTGGAATTGAAGCTTTCGGTTTTTAAGATCAGCGTGGATCCCCGGTGACCGAAAGGGTACTTTCGAGTCTGAGAAAGTTAATGTTTGAGTCATTTTTTCACTCTCGGTGTCGAACGACGAAGAATTATTCGCTAATTGGATGAGCTTAACTTAGACGAGCCGTTGATCGAAGTTTGATTATCGCAGTTTTCCGGTACCTTTTCATTGAATTGAATTATCTGGCTCCTCGGATCAGTGTAATACCCAGCGATCAAAGAGGTGTCGTCGAATCGAAAATCTTTGAGAAATGGTCCGACCGATCCATTTTGGTACTCCGGCTAGTGAACCCGTGCGAGATTAAGTGTATAATGTATAATAACGTAAGAGGTACAAGCGACTGAAATACCTTCGGTGTGACTTTCGATCTGGGTTGAAGGATTCTAAATACAGTAAGTGGTTACAATTCGATGTCACTAGAGTAGCTGGTGTAAAGAGCCGACGGTGAGTCAAGGCGTTGATTCCTGCAACCGCTGGAATGCCACGGTATTATGTTCCCGTTCATCGTTGCGGTGTCTTACGCCTGCCTACAGAGATCAGGTAGAGGAACACGACTCGCGTAGGTGTGAATTAATTTCTTCTTGGCGACGAAGTGAATAGACCCGATCGTTGCATAGAGTGTACGGACCACTGTCCGGGGGCCGTGTATTTTTATTTATAAATTTGTTTTTAAGAACACGGGCTGACAATGAATTAGTAGCAGCGCACAGCGGACATCGGACGAGGTTCGGGCCGACTGTAGAGAGAGAGAGAGAGAGAGAGAAGATCGGGGGGGAGAGGGGCGATCGACTTTGCAAGGGTACGAGACCGAGTGAAAAAATACATTCGGTAATAATTATTATTGCTAAATCCTCGGACGTCTTGCCTGGTAACCCGGGGATAAAGACGAACTTGCGTGCTCGATCACCTGCGACTCAGAACCATCCGATCGCCTCTGTATATTATAGAGATCTTCGCCGCGGCGTCGCGACGCTCGAGAGAGAGAGAGATAGAGAGAGAGAGAGAATTGCAACTTTCTCGTCGTTGGGCACATTACACATATATACGTATAATCGGTCGCAGCAAGGACGCTCAAGTTTAAATAAAAATAAGAATCTTCTTATACGCGCACCATCACTAATTATAGAAACGTGGCGCAACGCGAACCCACCGTGTATTTAGGCGGAAAAGAGAGAAGGGGAGAGGCGTAATGTACGTGACTCTTACTGATCTCGCATTCGTCCGTGCATACAGTCGCAGCCGTTATTCCAATTACTCACGAAACTCGGACGCAATTACAATGTAGCTAATACGTATTCGTGTAATTGTATACCGCTGACGATCCAACGACCACCCGTACAATTACAAAGAGAAAAATTTCTGGTTGTTGTTACCACGCGGTGTTACTTGAGTATAATCATTTTCAACCGTCGCCGAACAATGTGATTCTGGGTAAAAAATAGAAACCAGTTTTGTCACTGCATTAACCAGAAAATCTGGTTGATAGATGTGTGCGATTACACTATTCTTTTCTATTATGCTTACTTGTGGTGCATTTTACAATTTACAATTATTGCGATATTTTGCTGTCAGTAGAGCAAAATAACGATGCTAAAAAATGTAACGAATCAAACCGGTGGACTTAATGTTACAATAACCGGAAAAGGTAGGGAAGGCAACTGTAATCGCACCGAATACTTACTTTGTGCTACATTTCATCGTAATTCTAACAATATGTAAACCGTTACTGTAATTATTCCGATTTTACTAGAATTTTTTTAACAACTGTAACGAATGAAATTTTCCATTTGCTGTACAGCCTTACTCTGTCTGCTGCTTTTACACCGAGTGCCGCTGGCGAGGAGCGGGAGCGAGGGCAAGTTAATCTTGTACGAATTTTCACTTAATCTTATTCTGTTTTGTTTACTCGTTTCTTCTCCCAGACGTATAAAATTTCTGCAATATTTATTGACAGCACGAATCAACCGGTATATGTGTCAAAAATAATATTACTGAAAATTCTTGATCCTCAAATGTATTAAAAAAAAAAATTTACACAGTACGATATTTATTATTCACCGAAAAAAAAGGAGAAGTTAACACAGGTAGAGAAGGAAACTTAAAAATAGTCAATTCATGTCGAACAAGGTTAATCTTTGAATCGTATACTGCTTTTGCGTTTTATTTGAAAAAATATTCGCGACTCGCCCTCCAGTCTTTAACCTTTTACTTTTCAAGGAGCAGCTGACTTTGCTCAGATTTATCGCTAGACTATTGTATTGAAATTTTTGTTTTTATACGTTTTTGTATCAGGCTCTCAAGTACAAAAATTCAAGCGGTCTCAGTTGCGTCTTCAAACGCTTTTCAGCGTCTGTTCGCCGAACGATTGAAAAGCAGTTTGCACTTATTCTCGAGAATAATAATTCAGATAAAGTCCTACTTTCAGTTTTACCCGTAATACATTTATTCCTTGACACGGAATCACAAGAATGACATATAATTATAGCGCAGTCAGTCAAGCAAGATTTACTTAACTTCAATCGTATAACGATTATCTGTTGCGTCGAGCTCGAATTTCCTTATAATAGCGTATACGTTGTTAGTCTGTTACACAACCACAAAGTGAAGAGAGTTGCAATCGTAATACTCAGAGTGAATGATTTTGACGACTTCATTTTTAAAGCCCGTCTATTTGTTGCCTCGCTCCGTTTCTTATCTCGATTTCACCTCACTTCACATCCCTATGAATAAAAGAATCCGTTGTAACCATAGCGTATCAAATATCAATTCTCATAAAAAGTCCGTTCAAAAACTACGCAGTGGAGGGAAACCGTCGACGAAGCAGGCATGCGTCGCCGTTGGGGGTTGGTCTCCGTCGAGATTAGCATATCGACGTAAAAGAATGATTGAAATACAAACGGGCGGGATCGGAATCAATTAATCAGCGAGAGCGGAGCGAGGAGGGGAGCACGTGGGATCGATTGAAAGGTCGACACGCGTCGCCGTCCTAGTAGAAGGTACACAGCTGGCCGAAGCCTACGGACATGATCGTGAGTAGGTACAAATCCGGAGGCAGGAAGGAAGGAAGGAAGGAAGGAAGGAAGGAAGGAAGGAAGTGACGTAACGGGTCAGCACATCAGCGGCAGCTGCGTCGCGTTCCGCGTTGCGGTGAAAACGGCGATTAGCGATTCGATTGATCGGCCGTTAGAGTCAATGCATGGTGGAATACAGGTCGATGGGCGCCGCCGCATGCAGAGAGAGCGTAATTATTCCGCATGGGAACCGGACTAATTACCGATCACGATACACCGAGTGCATTGTCGTTCCATCGTCGCTACCTCGTCAGCGGCGTCAACGTCGATACGTACGCTGAGAAAAATTTCATTTGTTACGGTAACTAGAAAAATTCAGTAAAACAGGTATCGTTAAAAAAAACTGTTCGAACATCGTTGGGATTGGGAAAAACGAGGTACGCGTAAACATTTTGCGCTATCGTCGATCCTTTTTTGGTTATTGCAACGCAAAATCAGTTTCTGAGGTCAACTCTACCTTTTTAGTTAAACAAGGCTTTAACGTCAATTTATTCTTGCACAAGTATTAAATTTTCGCTACAGTTGCAAGAAAATATAGCAACAGTGATCGTAATGAGAAAGAATAGTAACGGATACCAGATTTTCTAGTAACGGCTAAACGACTAATTTTCATTTTGTACCTAGAACTATATTTTTCTATTGTGGTAAAAAATGAAAATAGTTGAGGACCGAGCGGTAACCGGAACTAAAAATTTCTATCGGTGTAGGCGCACAGTTTCTGCAGCACCTGCACACGCGTGTCGATCTACACACGCACGCTGCAGGGCAGGAGCGGCGTGGGTCGTTTCGTGGGTGTTGGTACAATGGACCCGATTCCGTCCCTCTTAAATCCCGGTCGATTTCTACCGCCACCGTAACCGGACTCTCTGCCATGCAGCCGACTTTTGTCTCGATAAATCAATTTCATCTATTTCATAACGACGCCTGCGATCGCCGTATTGCCCGCCTGTTCTCACCTATAAAACGCCCCGATCTTACACCAGATTGAATGACTTTTGGTAGAGGTAATGCGGATGAAATGAACGTGGCTCTTAGAGGATACATACGTTACGGAATTCGACACCTTGTTGAAATTTATCGGGAGATTCTTTGAAATCCAGCTTCGCTTCGGACCGTGGAAAATCGTGTACGTTGTCAGAAAAATCACTACGAAAACCGCCTGATGACAATTTAACACTATCTCATGTCTGTCTCGCTGTCATCCGATGTCAATCCAACATCATAATCTGATACCAATCTAAGTCTACAATCGCTCTCGAATCAAGGGGTTCATAAATACCTGGAAATTAACTTTTGTATGAAGAGAAATAATTTTTTCTACGGTTTTTTACCAATTTTCATTTTGTTAAATTTCTGGTTAAATTCAACGAGGGTACGATTCCCATATACTTTGGTGCCATGTCTTTTATAACACAAAGAAAAATTTCGATTTCTTTAGTTGTAAAAATAAAATTGTGATGAAACGAATATTGTTACAACAGCCACAAGAAAATTTAGAACAAATAGTGATCATGTTTAATGTGATTATAGTTGTCAATAAAATATTTCCTGATTATTACAGCTTTAAATAGATTCGTTTATCCACATTTGTTCGGTGAAGTAAGGCCCTAACATCAATTTAATATTACACCAATATTAAATTATCGCAATAGTTACAAAAATATATAGTACGAGTGACCACATTCAAAATAAATGTGGTTTTACTGGATAATACAAATTATTGTTTCGACCACTACTTTGTTGAATCAAATAACATTTCCTTCGCCATATTTGATAAATTTAAATCATTGCAAATATCCGTCCAATCACCCAGCCTCGCTAGAATTAAGGGAATACCATTGTATTACCATATACCATTGTAACATTTTGAAAAACAAACACAGACACACCCAAGTCGGAAGACGATAAGAACATAATATATACATTCATGCACAACACACTTTCTGAACCATAATAGTCTAGAGACCCTACGGACAAGAAAATTAAATATAAATATAAAAAAAAAAAAAACGAAATTTCCGAAACTACATTCTCCAGTTACGATATAAAACGCAGATATTCAAGGACTACGTATATTAATCACAACTTGTTTAAGACAAGGGTTTGGCTCGGATTAATCGTTTGAAGGACCAAACTGAGTCTGCGGGAAGAAAATAAATATTTGAAAATTAATTACCATAACTCAGGTAAGATAGGACAAGTAATTGGAATCGGACGAATAATCGTGGTGTTGTAACGTGAGTAGATCTGTATCGGAAGAATCTGAAAAGTAAAGAAACAGTGTTAATTCGTTGTTGATTGAGGAGGTTTGTCCAGAGATGTATGCACAAGTTGGTTATTTTCAAATGTGAGTATACAACATATCCAGACTCAAAGGAAGCGGTAAATGTAATGCGATCCGTGATTGTAAACGAACGAGTCGTTTGGATAAAATAGCGCGAACTAGGCGCTGCGGAAAATATTGAACGAACTAGGCGCAATCAAGTACAGTGCGTGAATTAAATGCTCTCAAGAAGGTTGCACGAACTCGGTGCGGTAAAGTAAACAAGGGTACTCATGGTCTACCTGTTATTCAACCAAGATACGGGGTCTTTCGATACTCGAGCCTGATGTCAACTCGGCGGTGGTCGGACTAGCAGTGAGCGTCGCTCCGCGGTGGCGCTTTCATAAGAAGTGGTTGCTCGTATCATCGGTGACGTCACTATTTACGTCGCGGACAGATAATCTCCTCCCTTGCCGAATTACACTCTCAGGTGATCGTTCATTCGTTGTAGGCGGAAGTGAATTCGATAGCGTAAATTTGTACGTACGGAAATTTATTAGTTTAATCACAATAAAAGAAAACATATAACTGTAAGGTTACTAAACAAGTTGTCAATAAAACATTTCCTGATTATCACAACTTTAAATAGATTTGTTTATCTACATTTGTTCAGTGAAGTAAGGCCCTAACATCAATTTAATGTTGCACCAATATCAAATTATCGCAACAGTTACAAGAATATATAGTACGAGTGACCACATCTAAAATAATAGTCTCCCATGAAGTTTTAAAAAATTGTTAAATTTACCAAATATGGTGAAAGAAACGTTTTGTTAGTTCAAATAAATGTAGTTTCACTATATAACACAAATTATTGTGTTGACCACTAGTTTGTTGAATCAAATAACATTTCCTTGGCCATATTTTATAAATTTAAATCATTGTAAATATCCGTCTAATCACCCAGTCTCGCTAGAATTAAGGGAATACAATGTTGAAAAACAAACACAGACACACCCAAGTCGGAAGACGATAAGAACATAATATATACATTCATGCACGACACACTTTCTGAACCATAATAGCCTAGAGACCCTACGGACAAGAAAATTAAATATAAATACAAAAAAAAAAAAAGAAACGAAATTCCCGAAACTACATTCTCCAGTTACGATAAAAAAACGCAGGTATTCAAGGACTACGTATATTAATCACAACTGATAATTCGTCTCAGTGTATAAAAAAGCCCTAGCGTGATAACGATGGCCAGGTACTTTTCATCGAGTTAAAAACATTTGCATATTATTGTTAAACTCAATCCCCGGTAAAATTCTAACTATTGCTAACACGCGGCGCGTTGCACCCACGCCGTGATCGTTTCCGTGCGCAAAATTAGTGTGAAGGCGAGGGGGGGAAATGAGACGGTGCAGAGTCCATGGCGAGGGCCCAGAGGCGACGCGAAATCACTCAGAGTCCTCGGATTTGCTTTATTTTTGCCCCGCTGGAAAGTAAGTCCCTGTCCTGGCGCGCAGCACTCTCGAGGTACTCACTGCGGGCATTTCGATGCATACTAAACGACCGTTTAAAGTTCCCTAACACTGACCGAGGAGAGCAGTGCGTATAACTTGGATGTAACAGACCTCGGGCCAGCCGAGACTCGCACCTCTGACATTGAGTTACTTTTACTTATATTTATTCATCTATTCGTTTGCTTATTTTTCGTTCAAGTCATTTACGCGTTACCTTTCGCCGTTTTCGACTTCTCCCCCCGTCTCCTTACGGGGAGTGATTAGATTCGCTGAACAAACACGCGCACGGTTGGTTCGGTATGGCTGATTCCGCAGTCGCTTCTTTGGTCGGGTTTCAATTTATCGTCGCCAATCAATGGAATTCAATTTTTCACTTTTGCCAAAAAGTCTGTCCGCAAAAATTTTTTCGATTCACGCCAGAGGAGCTTCTTTACGATTCTTGAAGGAGGTTACAGACCGAAACGATTGAGATGAGACCGACGATAATCGTGTCGAGTATTTGGCTTAACCAGTTCGTAAGAAGCGGCGAACAAAGCTTGTTGATATTAGAAAAATGAACCGAGAAGAGCGGGTATCGGGAAAGAAATGGCTGTCGAAAAAGCGTGGATATGTATATCTGCTGCAGATGTCAAACGGATGCGGCGAAAAAAGCTGGTGCTATAGCCGGTGATTAATAGTTGATACAAATACCCAGCGATTTAAATACTCGGTGTCTCTTAAATTAAACACTTTGGCTTTGATCTCCGTGTAGCCGATGCCACAGCCGCACATCTTGATTTACACGAAACTATCTCTCGTCTCGTCGGTTGTTTGTTTCTCTCAGAGCGAACGGAGCGAGATTGTTTGTTAAGCTAATGTAACACTTGCTCTGCAACTCACCCTGACAAATTTTTCCCCCAATTATAAAAATTGATACGCATTTCTCCATGTACAACCGTAAATGGAAACGGTTTTAGAGGGTGGAAATTTCCGAAGGGATGCACTACCGTCAATTATCGAGGCAGTAGAGCGGCCAGGGTAAAATAGAAGTGCAACGGTATCGATAATCGGAGGTTCAGGCCCATCTCGCGGTGTCAACGCGGATGCATTGATGGCCCCCGTTTATAGCGTAATTATTGGCGCATTGTCTAGGGGACAATGCATCGGGCGGAATTGGCATGCAAAAATTGTCGAGCGAAGCGAAGCGCATTCGCTACCAAAACAAGAACACCGACCGAACTCACACGCGTGTGAAATAAAATACTCACACACGGAATAAACGGCAATTCCGCCAAGACTGATACGAAAGATCTTACAATTCTGCAATTCCGATTGCGAAAATTCTCATCGGATCTTGACGCTGAAACGGAAATTTTCGCGAGTGACGAATGTTGAAAATTATCACATATACGTGTAGAATTGGTGTGAATTAGGATTTCCCAATAATTTTATTGTGATTCGCGTTGGTTGCAGTTATACTTGTATGTTTCATATCACGCTCGATTCAAAGGATACATACTTATCATGTTTTGACATGAAATTATTGTATAAACTTTGAAAAAAGTTGCGTTCCACGTTCATTTGATTGATTTGAAGAATGCGTGCGTGTAAAATTGAATCGTGTAATTGAAATGACTCTATTGAAATTACTTTTTAATTTTGACAATCTTTTGGCTTCGATTTTTAAACGAGTCGGTTCTCGAAGAACCGATCTGAGATGGGCCCAGGAATTGACTCTTTCGGAGTAATTGAACATCCCCAACCTGAAAGAGGAAGGAAACGGGACGCGGAGAGCGAAAAGTCGGGCCTAAGGACCGCAACCTATGAATTTGGGGGGTTATTAGTTATTAGATGGCGGCGCGGCTGTTTCGGACTAGGCTCGAGTCGGCCAGAGCCGAGAGTAGGTAATACACTCTATACGCTGCACCGTCTCGAGGATCCAACGAAACCTTTCCCGAGGTTTTTGTTGCCAGATTGGCGGCCATTATGACTGAAATTGGGGCTTAATTGTGCCAGCCGTAATGAGTCGGGTTGCTCTAATGCATCGCCACCACCCCTCGATCCCCGCCTCGCCCCACGCAACACACGTCACGACGTTAAGGCGGGTATATTTCCTTCCCGAAGTGCGTCGAGATGTATACCGGGTGTGTGTGTGCGTTCGTCCACCTTTTCTTACCCGCAATTTGATTTCGCGAAAGTAAACACTTTTTTTTTTGCATCTACCAGCCAAGTCTGCAAAAATAATACAAGTTTCGCAAATTATTCCACCGCGAGAAGAAAGGGATCCGTTTCCACTTGTCGCGGTGATGCTCGTTTCGGCTGATCCGTCGAGGAGGCTGGTTGACCAAAAATCGATACTTGAAATTATTTTTTTTTTTTTTTACGTAATAGTCGTATGTTTTGGTACCTGTCGAGCTAATATCTTTGTGAGCTAGGATGTTTTCTCTGAGAATATATAAATAGAAAATGTAAAGAAAAGCTTGGTGGAGGTCAGAAGATTCGTTTATTTTTTTTTTCAGTAGTTGATTCCAAAAAACCTGCCAGATTGTCGACTACTTCAAAGTAGTTTTTTGAACGATTTTCATAGCTGAAGAATTTGATAATCCAAGAAATACACGATGCTCGATTATGTCGCAATAAAATTGATACGAATTGTCGATTTTATTGTCAGTCTAACCAAGTTCCTTGTCAGAAGATAAACTTTCAATGCATGCCAGATGACCAAGATCAGAATTACAAATTATCTTGATTACAATTATTAGAATTTGCTGTCAGCGTCGATCCCCTTTATTAGCTCTAACCTAACTCAACTTCAGGAAAGTTTCCGAAGTAGGAATGAATTTTGAACCCCCTGAAAAATCCCGCGATAAAAGCTCTCCGGCGTTTGTTCATGGTTTGCAAAGTCCGGGCGCGCAAAGTTCCACCGTAACGATTTGCAGCCCACGTATAATCGATCCCGATACATTTTGCTACTTATCGGCAAGGGCGAGAAGGGAAATCGGGCCGAATCGACTGCGTGTTCGGTACATCCGCGTCTGTCGCGTCCGCCCACGCTTCAAGGAGTTTCACATATTATTTTTATCGATTCGAGCCAACGGCGACTCGTACGTTAAACGTGAATACGACTGATACACGTATACGTGTAACGCGAGCGAGCGATTGGAAATTGTTCCGAGAACATTCCAATCATCGGTTCTTTATTCCGGGGTCGCGGAGGAAAGAAGAAAGAAAAAAATAAAATAAAATACCAGGGTAAAAATAGACTCGTTCTTTGTATTCGGAACGGTTGAATGTTTCACCGACCACCCTGTACATCGGACGGTGACGACGACTAGGACGACGGTGCTGCAAGCACTCGCTACTATGTGGCGACGTTGTATTATTTAATTGCTGTTCCACAGTTGTTTTTTCGTCGCCAGATAATTTGTGTACCTGCTCTCCGGGGCCTCTAGCTTCTCTATCTCCTTTTCCCAAAGCCAGCCAGCCAGCTCTCTAGCCGCAGCTCGCCCTCTTCCTCTCTCTCTCTCTCTCTTTCTCTCCAATTTGTACCGCATACACCATATAGTTTTACTCCTTCCTAATTGCGCGTAATTACCTATGGGGGCCAATTAGCTAGGATTGGCTCCGCGAGCTGCCCGGCGGAACTTACCGAAGAAGAGAGAAAAGAGAAGATCAAGGAGAAGAAGAGCAGCCGCGAGTTTTCGTCCCTTAATTAAGCTCTGCCTCCGTATACCTTTTTCCTTTATTTACTTATTATGGTACTTCTTCTCTATCCCATGTTCGCAGCACCGCTCGCAGTTTCCCTTCCCTCTCTCGTTTTTCACAACTTCGCAAAATTTCGCAAAATTTCGCGATATCGTCCTTACAGCGTAACGCGGCGGTGCCCGCACAGCGAAAACAGAATTAACGACGTGCGGAATTCTCGGCGCGATTTGGCGTTGAGAAAATTGTCGCTAGCAGGCAAGACGCAGCCTGTGCGCTCATATGCCGCGCGATGTTTTTCGTGTCATCGAGGCTCGGGTGTTGTACAGGGGAGGGTGAAAAAGGAGAAGTGTGTTAAGAGTGATTAATCACTCGTTGTAATTTTTTGCGCCCGCGACGTGCCCGCCGGTCGTTTTAATATTAAAGTAGCCAGTTGCCAGGTGGATTAATTTGCTTTTTGCAACCTTCCGCCGGTGCATCAGCATCGGACGGAGCGACGCGACGGCAGCGGCGCAAACAAACGGGGCTAATTCCTTACGGAGGGCTAAAAATATGCGCGTAGGAAGGAAGGCGCAGGGTGTACTCGAGGGATTCGAGAAATATGGAGGCCTCGCTGCAGCTCGCCGCTTTTGTTGGGCTCGTTGCGGCAGCAGCTCGCAAATAACCGATTCCCGCGTGCAGATTGTACCGGCAATGCTTTCCGCGAGCGATCTCGATATCTCACTCCCACGCCGGCTGCCGAGCGAGATGGAGAGAATAAGGAGCGTTAAGGAGAGGATAAGGAGGAGGAGTGCCTTCGGCGAGAGTGAAAGAGGTCAACGAGCCCGCGGTATTCCCCACCCGAAAGAATCGCGCCTGTAATACCCGTAATGTCGGTAAGCCAAGAGTCGGGGAAAATCGGTTCGAGAACTAATTTCGCGATGCGAGGAGAACGGCCGCCTCTTATATGCATAAGTGTATGCTTAAGGTACTTTTGGCGAGAATAATGGTGTCCCTGTACGTTGTTGCTGGAGAGAAGTCCGCTCGCAATAAAGCGCAAGCGTCTTCCATTGTCCGACACCCACGATGCCTGCTGCCGGGACGCGGTCGGGATTCTACTTCGCGAGTAGGTAGACGAGGTGGTACAAGAGGCCGGGATGCAAGAGCAGAGAGGACCGAATGCCCGGAGGAGGGACAGGAGCGCGGGACTCTTACAATGTGTCCGGGAGGATCGGGACAATCCGTCATTAGTAAACAAATAGTTTAGCAACCGCCATGCCAGCGGGTCAGCCCTGTGTAAACTAAACAACAATAAACTCTGAGAAAAAGAAATACCACCCTCGGAAATACCAAAAGGCACACCTGGCCGAAAACTACACGTAGGCGAGGTATACCTGATCCTCTCTCCTGCACGCAGGCCTGACCCAACGCGAATTAGCCCCTCGACTGGTCCACGGATGCGGGGGAATGGGAAAAATTTATTTCGAAATTTCATCGTCGCCTCGACGCGTCACTCGCACAACGGAATATTAAATACGCCACGGCGTTCGAGGCTTGCGGAATTCGAGCCGAGGGACTTTGCTGCGCGTACGATTGTACGGGTGAAAAACCGAGTCCTTGAAAAACCGAGTATCTTTATTCTAGAGTCGTATCTCCGGATCGATAACAGTGGATCGGAATATTCCAGGGTAAGGTTGAAAGGGTTTCACCCTCGGGTGTCACTGTCTCTGGAAATAGATACGGCCCTGTTCCGAGAGCAAGGTGGTTGAGGAAAATCGACGGTTCTCCCCGGAGCAAGGCTTCAACGACGAAGCGAGACCGGATCGGTTAAAGAATTTCTCGGATTCGTTCAGTCGGTCGGTTCAATTCGAACGCGATTCGATTCATCCGGGAGACATTCGGTTATTTGTAATTCAGCCCCGTGCAGCATGTGGACGAAGAAGAATGTAAGAAGTCGGCGAAGGAGGTGGAGAAAAGAAGGAGACCAGAGGTCCTCGTGGAGTTAGAAGAAGGCGTTAATTGTGAGAAATTTAATGGAGAAGTCTCGTCCCCGATCCACATCCTTCGGGATTTTTGATCCCCTCGTTGAAAACCGGCTTCGGGAAACACGTGGCCCCGTATCGGCCGGAACGGGGATCCGGACGAACTTTCGGTCCCATCGTCGCGGATGGGGATGAAGGGGATTCCGCGAGAGGAGAGATAACGGACGGACGGACGCAGGAACGCGTTATGAAATAAAATGGGTCCGCAACTCAAGGAGGACCGGTCCCGTTCCCCGTTCCTCGTTCCTCCCTTTGTCCCCAGGTCCGCGCGCTAGACCAGGAGGGCGAAGAAGGTCTCGGCGATATTAGCATGACAATGTACTTACCGACCACTCGTTATTACTGGCCATCCCGCGGAGCGTTGGACCCCTCGCCTCGTTCCCCCGAATACGAAGATGAAGAAGCACGGCGAAGAGATAGGTGCCGTGCGTATTCCCCTGAACCGAAGCCGAGAGAGCCGCAGAGGCGAGGAGCGGCGTGTTATGGCTTTGTAAAACAGATTCCTAACCAGCAAGAAATAAGGAGAGAAGGGGGGGAGAGAGAGAGAGAGAGAGAGAGAGAGAGAGAGGAATCTTTACGACTCGACGATGAACGTTGTTACATGCGGTGGCTCTCCTTTCCCGATTAAAACCACTTTTCTCTCCGCAGCGCCGTTTGCCTCGAGCGTCCTGGTGAACCTATTTGACTGTAGGACTCGCTCCCTCGATCTCCAGGCTCATTCTTTTCGTGAATGAACGCCAAAGATGGATACCTTTTGGCATTGTCCTGTCCTCGTCCTTTGTTGGCCCCGCGTTGAGTCCTGGAATTTCTACGAATCTAACCATTTTACGAGCCCACCGGCTCACAATGGGATCACTCCGTTGCACCGGTACCAGCTTCCCGCACCCAAGGCAGTGCCGAAATCAAGCAATTCCCGAGGGAATCGGTGTTTTTCTTAAACTCGCCGCTGCTTATACACGCCGACGGCCGCGCTCCTCTTTCGATTAATCCCCGAGGAGCGGTAACCCGGATGTGGCGGGTCAGGGAAAGGCGACACCGGCGTCGGGATCGGGAAAATGGTTCTCGCTAATCGCGGGATGACCGAAGGCCTACCTGGACTCCGCTGACCTATGGAATCCATCCGTGCACCGGCCACGCCGTGCGCTGCACCGTGAGAAACAGTATTTCACCTGGGCGCAACAACGAGTCGGATAGGACGACCATGCGACCAGCCGAATAATGGAAGGCCCCACCTTGCAACCCCCTTTTGTCTCCCCTGACGCCTGTCCATCCCTTCCCAGCAACGGTGCGGAGAGAATTAACCAGAGGTGGCCTCTGTGTGTAACGAAAAAAGGTCTTTCTTTAGAAGAAGCAGTCGCGCATGTGACCCGAGCCCCGTTCACGTGGCATACCTGGTGCCCGGCAACATCGGACCATTGGAACGGACCCATTGATATTATTGGTAAATGGTGCCGAGTGGGGAGGGAGCGAGGCAGCAAGTCATTAGACAAGAAAATTTCTCTGAAATCGTAAAATTTCCCTCGAGGAACGATCGCCGTACGAGGAAGGGCGTTGTAAACAGGACGCCTCGAGTGATCGTGTGAAAATCGACGCCGATCCGTCTTCGTTTCTGTTATTGAGAAAGGAAGAGAGCGAGAGAGAGGGAAAAAATTAACGATCGACACCTTTCGAAAGCTTTTCTTGGAGCAAAGAACGCATTATGCGCAAGACAAGTCAGCTCGATGCAAGCACGCATACCCGCATAGACCGAGGGAATAATGAAATTTCGCGGCAACTTTCACGCTTCGTTACAATTCTTTCCGATGATCGATATTTTTCGTACCCACACGAAATGGATCCAATCGCGTCGAGGACGGCGAATCGGGCAAAGACCTTCCGCGGCTCCGCGGTACGAGCGGCTCGGGCACAAAGCGTTGACCAATTAACACGCTCCGAGCCGAAGAAAAAGACAGACAAAACGGAACAATCACTCTTTGGTATAACTAGACGGATGGAAGCGGCCCGGCTCATCGAGCGGGATGACTAACTCGGCGGTGTCAAAGGTCGCCCGCACCGTACGGTGATCCCGACGCCGACGCGGTGAGAAATTGAAAAGAACCGCGATGCGCGAGACTTAGCGGTAAACAAAGAGAGACGGGAGTACGCGGAGGTGAAATCGTGGGCAAAACAAAAGCCGGGCTTTGTTTTCATAATTTTCATGCCCCGAGCCCGACGACCAACTCCGGGATGCGGCCAGGAACGGTCGGGGAAACAAGATATGGGAAAGGCGAAGAAGAAGTAACAGCGGCAGCACCCGCCGGTAGTATTTTCACGCTCGATTAAGCCCGTGCCTCCTTCTCATCGTCCTGCCGTCCTCTTTGTCCCGCGTTACCAAAAAGGAGAGAGGATGAGGGTGGAAAAAAAAAAAAATAAAAAGAACAACAACGCCGTCCGAAAACCGAAGAAAACAAAAGAAACCGAGGATAGAGAAGAAAACAACACGAGTAAATAAGACAACAGATCTAAGCCGAGATAAGGTTGTCAGGTACGAAATTTTCGGCGTCACGCTCCCGTATTAACAGGACGCAACCCCGTGCGCTTAATATACCCGTATACAGGCCGTGGCGCGGTGTGCAACTTCGTTCAATCCAGTTTGAAAAACGTGCAAACATTTTCTCGTCTCTCCGTTGGCACGCAATAAGCATTCAGCAGTGTCCATCGGGGACAGTCGGCAGGATCGCGAGGCTATGTACGATCCTCGCACGGCATCAAGACAAAGGATTCTGGCTTTCACACGGGGAGGCCGCCCCAGCCATCCTCGGTCCAAGGGTTCCAACCCCCCTTGGCATTATGCGATCATCACCCGACCCGACCGGTCATCACCTGGCGAAAGGAGTGCGCAAAGTTCGTTACCGAATGAATTAATTTATGCATCGACGAGCCGGGAGCGTGGCGTCCGGCGAACCTCGGCTCTGATCCTGTCGAAGAACAATCCGGAAGCCCGGGGCGCAGCTGATGCCGGATCCCCGGCCGATATCGCGATCCGGAACAGAGCGCGCCCGGGGGGAAACACTGTCGAACAAGTTTGGCTGCGCCCATTCGACTCCCCGCCTTAATTGGGCCTTCGTACTTGTCTTCCTCTAATCAGGCCTGTGCGAACGGTCCCCTGCGCACTCGGCGAGTGCAGTCAGCCGTTGCACGCGTCAAGTCCTTGAGATTCTTCCACCCCCCTGCCAACCCTCCGCGAGTCGAGGGATGCGGATGTCGCTCAGGTTTCCCGGATACCGCGGGAAGGTTCTCCGCTCCATCCGACCATTCATGCCGGGTGGTCGACGGGCGATGGAAAGCCACTTGCCCACGCAGCCACGAGGTTTCGTCCTCCTGGGGCAGCGAGGCTGGACGCGGGGGCGGAGAAGCCACGTGCGTGCGTGTTGGGACAGGCAATAAGGCCAGTTGTAAAACTTGGCTTAAGATCGAGCTCCGGCGTTCCGAGTCAGTGGGTCACGACGAGTCGGTTGACATTGACTTTGTTTGGTCTAATTCCTACGGATCGCGTCGGCCGAAGGATCCGTGGACGAAGCGGTCCGAGACGGGCGTACGATCGCTGAGTGGATGTGTACAGCGGTATGTGGCATCCGGCCGAGAGGCGGAAAGATAAAGGGAGGACGGGGCCGATGGGGCGGGACATTAAAAGGGACATTAAGAACGGCCACAGATCACGCGCAAGGAGATCTCGGGGCACGTATGAGCCAGTGCCGGTCGGGACCTCATAACTCCTTATAATGTCCTCTTCTGCGGGATGCCTGCCGTGCACCAGCCACCCCCGCCACCCTCCGACGAGGGGGAGGCCACGGGGTCGAAGGCGCTGCGACGCCATAATCTCGCGGTAGGGCCCGGCACGGACCCTGCAGGGCTACGGAGTTGTGTGTATATGGGACTGCCAGCCAGCGCCCTGCCCCCACCCACCCTTCCTCCCTCCCACCCTTTCTCCCCCGCTCCGCATAAGAGAGTTAATCTTGATATAATGGCTGCTCGACTGTCGCAGCCCGCAAGACAATGCGCGGAGAGAAATATATCGCCGGGTACCGCCGCTCTCTGCCCTGCCTGCCAGCCTGACTACCTACCGCCATTATAAACCATCTTAAACCATTCCGAACGGCTTAAGCCGCCTCTCGAACCTTCGTCCGCAACTCGAGCAACACCTTATCCGCCCCTCTCGACACCGTGGAAACTCAACACTGTCTCTACCACGGTGTGATTCAGCCCTGTCCCCTTCACCGGCGGTCCATCCTTGGGATTTTTGCGATCTCGTTGGCGCTCCGGCTTCTCCTACCCAGCAACGTTTGTTCCTCATTTTTACAGCCAATCCTAACTTTGCCGCTTTTTATCGGCGAAAACGCAACATGGATACGACGTTGATCTGGTTTTTTATTCAAAAGAGTTGGGATTGAATTAACGAGATGATGTTATTTGGAACACTGCTTACGGATCATCTGCAAGAATGGCGCACAGTGGCACGGAACTCGGGACATTCTTCAGACCCTATCGACTTCTTTTGCGTTATTTGACAAAATGTTTTGTTCAGCTTCGTCAGAAATTGGCCACGACTGGGACCACAAATTTTGGTCGTACGGGTCGAGTCTTGATAAATTGACATTTCTTGGGCGACATCCAGTTCTTTATATGCTCGTGATATACTCGAAGTACTGTTTCGGCGTACTGCGAAGAAAACGAACATTTACCAGAGCAGAATTACTCGGTAATTGCGAACCTTCGAGATAATCATCGGTCGTATTTCAATTGCTTAAGGTTCCTGAATTTTCAAGTTGCACGGTAAATTACGATAAGAATTGTTTCAGCGATAATATTTCAATCAATTCAGTGGTGAAAACTTTTCCACAGAGCAACTATTTATCACGCTGGTTTGAAAATTGCAATGCACTGACTTCAAAAATCTGTACAACTGTTTTTCCATTCGGCGAACTTTTCGGCAATCGAGTATAATTGTTGCATATTAGGGTGTTTCAGAAAAAATAATTTACAATTTTCCTTCGTGGCACCCCCTAAGAAGTTTGTTTATGCTAAAAGAAAGATTCTATGAAAAAATAAGCGTTCTGCGTTATGAGGAAGATCACGCTCATTTGATTCTGCATTTACTTTTATTTTCTGTTTTTTGAATCTACGAAACATTACGTTTTAGCATTTGAATTGTTATTTCTTTCCTGACATTTATATTCAACCCAAAGATCACGATTTTTCACTCTTCTAAATTATAACTGTCTTATAAGATTGAATAAATAATGAAAAAGTCGTCAGATACACTTCTCAAACATCAACCAGAGACTCAGTATTACAAGTGTTGGGTCTTTTTGTGACTTAAATTCATACTATGGTCGACGTAAGCGATAAAAAAAATTTGTATCCGGAATTCTTTGTAAATTCGAACAAGTGTTCAAATAAAATTCAAAAACCTAGCCCAACCGAACCTAAACAAACTTCTCAGGGAGTGCCATTGTAAAAAATCGCTAATTAGTTCTTTCTGCAACACCCTAACGTATAAGTATAATACCGAAGAGCAGTTTTTCACGAATTTTCGCATGACTAATACAAATATCAAGTGGTTATTGAAACCAGAATGAGTTTAAAAAGCCTGAACCTCAATCCATACCTTAATTTTTTTCAACATCCCATGTAAAAAACTGTATTCTTGTCTACATTCACCCAAATTAACGGTACATATAACTTCATCGTAAGTATTCGTAGTTCGTGCAGCTGCAGCCGAACGACGGATCGTACAATTCGCAATTCGCGATTGCCAAATCCCGGATACCGAGGCACGAGTGGTCCCAAGGCGCTCGGGGCATTTGAATCTTCACAGACTCATAATCTGATCTCATATTAACCGTCGCCCTCCCCCGCCACAATTTTTATGCAGATCAGGGTAGAGAGCCTGTAGATCAAGAGCGCCCCGGGTGGGAAGCTGGTCAGTATAAACGCATTATAATATCCTCTCGCTCCCCGCACTCTCATCCGTGCCTCACGGCTCTTCCAGCTTCGCCTTTCCTCGTCCTCTTCCTCCTCCCCACCCAAGAGCAGCTGGACCACCGATCTCAGGGTCGTCGCGCAATTCCTTCGTCCAACCACCGCCATGCGATGCAGCCTCCAATGACGATCAGGGTTGGCCTCGATCGATAATTAGCCGTTAGTGGTTACGCCGGTAACAAAATGAATAAAAAATAAATGAGTAAAGAGAGAAAAAAAAAAAGAAAAACGAATACGATTCGCAAAGGTCCTGAAAGAAAACCAATTCCCGGGGTTCGTATCGCCTGCAGGGCAACATTTCAGATCAGCAATATATTCCGAACGGATTCAGTTTGAACGTTTTCGGAGCTATGCATCCGTTTTAAGACGCTCAGAAGTAGAAAAAAAAAGAAACGGTATGTAATGCTGTAAATTTACTGGAGCAAAATAATTGTGTAAAAAATTTAAAATAGATAGATCGATAACAATTAATGTAACCGTGGCGATGTTTGTCAAATTTATAGCCCTACAAGAAAGTTGATATAAGATACTAAAAATAGGCAAATCACAATGAAATAGAAACAGAAAAAGCAAATGGATGTACAGAATTTTGCATGAAGAATAGATGTAGTAAATAAATGAGGTGAAATTGAAGTAAATTCCCGTGAAGCGTATAAAAAGATGAACTTGCGACTAAGGATGATATAAAATAAAATCGAGAGATTGCTCCATATACTTTTCTGGTAATGTGTAATAAAAATATGCAGCTGCGTATAGAAATAATTGTGCGAGGAGTGTTATTTTTTCAATACATTTGTCCTGCTCGGAAAAAACTGATCCCTTTTGTGGAATTTTCAGGATCCAATTCCGGATATTTATTGGAAGCCTTTCCAACTATTGGTTCCTTTTTAGCAACGTAGAAATAAGATTGAAGGTCCTCGTGTCTAGCAAAAAATTTCCTCCAATTCATTGGAAAACCATTTGGGACTTAAACGATATGTTACATATGCGCGAATCGAATCACTCAGAATTGAATCGGTGGGAATTTATACCAGTCGAAATTTTTAATTGCTACAGACTTCGAATTATCGGGAACTCCGATGAATCGTTCATTCGATTGATCGATTAATCGACCTTTACGATCATCTTTTTCAGATCGATCGATGAAAACTCCTCCGTGTATCTTTTGAAATCCTTGAATACTTAAAAAAAATTTTGAAATCCCATGGAATCATTTGAAATTTTGAGAAATCTGATGAAATCTTTTGGAATGCTCTGAAATCGTTCGAAATTATTTGACATCTTTGCATTATTCTAAAATCTTGTGAACTCTGAAACCTGTTGAAATCCTGAAACGTTAGAATCAGGTGTACACCAAAATTGACGAGTGATTAACCTTTCTAATACAACATACAATTTTGACCATGGGGAATTTTGACGCGCACCCCCAAAGCCGCTGCTTGCTTACCCAGCTCGAACTCGACGTACACATAAAGGGGGTGAGTGGGGGATGTTTTTGCGCTCGAGCAAATGATCTCCCCGAGCGTAAAATCGAGCGATAGATTGTCGGGGGTTTGCCGGGTCTTCCCTGGCGAAGCGCGGCGCGGCGATAACGCCTGGATTCCAGGGGTCCTTCATCCCCTTTCACCCCGCGCCGAACTAGAGTAGTAAGACTATTTCACGAGGAGGAGGTATAAGAGAGTCGGGCGAGCAGCCAGCGTCTCACACACGCGAGGATACCGCTTCTCCTACGGAATCTCCAAGGGGTAGTTGCCACGGCCATTAATTCATCTGCTCGTTGATTGCCTCTCCCTCCCTCTCTCTCTTTCTCTCTCGGCACTCTCCTCTAATTAATTTCTAACTTCGATCCGCGCCACGCGAGCTTGTACGATATGAGAGTAATTCCCGCTATTTTTGTTATCCGCGGTATTTTCCACCCCGCGGATTCCGCGAGGGATTTCCAATGCACTTCCAGCAATTCGAACGCCGCCGCGCGCTTCGTAATTAGTGCGCAATAAACCCCGGGCCGGATAGCAGAGTGCCTGCGCAAACTAGAGACGGATGATCTCGACTCTGTTCCAACAAGATCGATACGAGGGATCTGGGATACCGATCTTTCGAATCGATTTTTAACTATTTCGATTTTGCATTATTCGATATTTCTTGATACCTCGAATCGATTCGTCGATTCTAACAAATTCTAAACGACTTCCAGTTCGGCAGTTCTCACTTTCTATTCGCAAACTATAAACGAGTTTGGACGCAGGAACTGAAATTTTCGCGAGTGATGCATGCTGCAAATTATTAGTTATACGTGCGTAGAATTAGTCTGCACGGTAGAATTACTGTTTGACATGCATTGGTTTTGGTACGTGTATATTTAACCTCATATACCCTGCAATTAAGAATCTATATTTCAATTGTACTTTTACATTTTAAGGTGAAATTGCATATCATTAGTATTCGCAAAAACAAACGATCGTTTCATTTTTGTAGGACCTTGTAAAAAATGAAATACTACTTCGAAAATCATGTTTCATTCGCTCATCGTTTAAAAGAAAAAAACCGTTTTAAAAATAACTCATGATTTTTCACTATTACGATTTTTCATCAACCGATTCGGAAAATCGGTTATTTTCTCAGGATCGAATGTCTTCGGCGAAATTGCGAGTTTCAGGTACCCGCGCAGGGCACGTTCGTGTGCGCAATAATTACGCGCTTATGCGTTCGTGAACGCGACCCGAAACGGGACGGCGAATAAACGAACGAACGAACGAACGGTCGGTCGGTCGGATGGATGGATGGACGGACGGACGGACGGACATATGGTCGACTGCCTCGGCCGATTAGACACATTTGCATCACAATACTATACTCGGCCCGCCATCCACCACCACCACCACCACCACCACCACCACCACCACCACCACCACCACCACCACCGCCGCCGACCGCTTTATTGCACGTCTGTGCCGGGTATTAAACGTAGTATGCGCCTCTTATTTCGACAGTGTGGTGCCCGGTGATGATTATGATGATGGTGTACGGGAGGATCGAGCTGTGTGTTGGTTACTCCCGGCATGTACGGGGTGGCGGGTTTTATTTCCAAACACGCGATCTTTCGCCATGCGTAAAGTAGGTATATACTCCTCACGTCGATACCTCGTGAACGTTCCGAAGGTATCAATCGTCGCCCACAGCGAGTAAGCGATCCGCGAGATTCGACCGACTTGTAGAATCCATTAAGGCTGCGACCGCATCCGCGTTTATCGTAGCAAAATGAAAATTCTACTCAGATAAAACGAACTTACTCGCAGTTGGGAACATTCGGATTAAGATTCGTGGTATCTGACCTATCCTAACTCGACCCAACCCAACCTAATACAGTTGAGAATATTTTAATATTTTGAGATCGATGTTGCCTCAATCATTAATATCTTCAAAACCATTGATCTGGTTGTAATGACAGAATACAAAATAATTAAAATCGGTTCAGTAGTTCTTGAGTTATGAGCGAATATACGTCAGAAAGACTTTGAGTCTTACACGTGATGTATACAGTATGCAAAGATTCATTATTTATCCCAAATATCGTTATATAGTATACACTTTTGTTGGCAAATTTATAATCCATTATAACCTCTAATCGGTGTTTATCTGAAACAAATCGTTGCGTAACATATTTGCAGGAGTCAATTGTTTTCTCGGCTTATGTAGACAATTTTCGAGTGCTTTATTCGACTATCGAGGAGGATTGAAAAAATATTTTCGGAAATTCCTGAATTTTCCAACTTCTTTCAGTGACCTCGAACGATTTTTTATTTTTTTTTTTTGCTCGACAGTAATAAAAGATTGTTAAAACTATATCAAAATAGCCTCGAAAACGAATAATCACCGCATAATCTTTATATTACAATTAGGCTTTACTTTTTTTACACATCTGTATTATATATTCGAGTGTTATTCTACAAGATTGGACTTTGATTGGATGAAAATTTGTGTGTTGGTAAAAACATGACAGACATATTTTTTCATTTATAGATGAATACGTGAGTTGCGTTTTTTCTTCATTCTCCACGCAAAACTCCGTGATCCACAAACCGTCGACGAGCAAAGGGCACGACGAAGAACTCCAACGAACGATACCACAAGTCTTGACAAATTTCCACGATAGCTGCAGATCCTTGCTTTTTGGGACACCCTGTGCATGCGTAAACGTGTGTGACCGGCATGCTCTGCGCCTAAGCCCGAGCTAACCCAACCCAGCAGAGGCTCGAACCAGGCTAAACAACACGCGAACCATATAATAGCACTTAACTCGGCAAAAAACGTCGCAGCTTTCGGAAGTGCCTTTGTTTACGCAATCCAAGTGGCGTTGCCACGTATGGTGCATGCGAACGCGTGCTCAGGGTGTTCGGAGCGAAGTAGCCGAGCCAGATTCGCCGTCACGTTCAAACCTTGCCTCGCGGTCAATGTCGGGTACACGTGGAGGAAAAGGGGCTTTTCTTCCACCTGCATCGCAATTTGCCTATTTTGGCCGAGAAACATCGAGGCTTTGCGGTCTGGGCACAGCAGTAGTGAAGCCGGTTTCTCGTCAGACTCGAGAACCGCTCTTATACTCGCTTGGAGTAGGTAATTATATCTCGCGGTTTATCAGGCTTTAGATACAGACCATTGGACTCGTTTCAATCTTCGCGGTAATTTATATACCAAAGATACAGTGGGGTAAAAAGGAGAAGAAGAAGAAGAAGAAGAAGAGGAAAAATAATATAGGAAGAAAAGTTTCGCTTCTTCGAATGTATTTGAGAATTGATCAATTCTTTCTTCATCGTTGATCAATTAGTCGGATTTTCGAAAGATACGTTTGAAAGAAAGTTGTTTGGGTATAAAAGGTACAACAATGTTCCCCAATTCGCGTGTTCAAATTTCAGTCCGTTTTCATCCGAATACATATATATATATATATCAGGCATTGCACAGTTTCGAATACTTTTTACAGCTCATAAATCGCGAATCGTAACAATTAATTACTTGTCGAGCGTAAAATAATTTATTCCTTATTTTTCAAAGGGCGAGCTTCGGCCGAGGTCGTCGTCCTCGATATCGGATATAATACCGCATAAAGTACAGAAAGTTATAACTATACTTGCTGACGCATACATACGCATACATACATACGTACGTATGTGCATAAGTAGAGACAGAATCACGTATTACTTTGTTGTTCGCGCGATTGTTTGAAAATAATTATAGACCGTGTTCGGCCAACAATAATTATATTTGTCGTAAAATGAAGCCGCGCGAGTAATTGTCGAGGCTACGCGCTTTGATTGCGTCGTTGGCACACACTCGCAACAACACCCAGGTTATACCCACTACTTAGCACATATGTTACAACCATCCCGTACTAGCCACGCGGCTACAATTGCTCCGATTCAATTTTATTGTCGAAATTCAAACGCGACATGCAGGAAAAAAGTTGCAAACTCTTCGTATTTAATTTATTTTCTCGGCACGTATCAATTTTGCTTATTCTCTTACTCTTCAATTATAATAATCGATATTATGTGAACGAATTTTCTGCCGCTGAGATCCACTGGACGTGTGATTAACGTTCTACGATTCTCAGACTCTTACGACAGTTGCGAAGTGTCGAAAGAAATTAGCCGTATACCAAAATACAGCAAAAGAATTTGGAATATTAAAATTCACTGATTTAGCTAAAATTGATTTGCGACTTGAGAAAAAAATGCTTATGTCAAAGAAGAGAATTTTAGTTATAACAATTGTTGCCCGCTATGGCTGACATTTAGCTTCGCCAAGTCACATTTATCGGGATTGAATAAATATTTTAAACGTCACGAAAACAGTGAATTTACTACTGCGGATTCATTAAATATTTTTTCTCAATTAAGTATCAATGTATTTTTCATAGAACGATATTCGTGCCGCGGGGTACTTAAATCGCGACAAATACTACGACATGCCATCGCGTCAAGCGAAGAGCGAGTGTGTCCGAATTGTTGTGGATAGAATCGAACGAGGTCGATTAGTGCTGAATTGACACCGAACAACATCGTAGTGCTTTAATTATTTTTTATTATCGTTGTTACTTATATTTCGCTTCTCCGCTCTAAGACACGTATTGAAAAAAGCGTCTAGTCAAATAAGAGACGTACATGCTGCATAAACGTAACTCAATCTATAAATTATGACGAATAACTAAAAGAAACGGTGACATTTAGCAGGCTAAACGATCGACTGCGCGTGCGCAAAATAATCGAATTCGATTGGTCGGCAAGATGCTACCGCGCAATATTTACGTCTGCAAGACAGGGTAAGTAACGTACTCGAAACTAGTCACGAGATGTCAAACTCTCTCGCGTTAAGTGGTGAATTGTAACAACGTCGCTACGATGACTCGTAGCAGTCATCGACCTTCGGTCAACCGACAATAAAGGTTTACCAAGTTCACCCAAATTGCTGCACGAATTGTTCGTCATCTGTTTAGCCTAAAAAAAAAAAAAATTGGCACCACCGACATAACCTCTAAACAAGCCGCGTTTGACGGCTGAAGATTGAGGTGGCTGGCCTGCGCGAAGATCCGCCACAGCTCGCGCATGCGCAGCCGCACACTAGATCTGTCAAGTTTCACAATTTCCTCCCGTGTAACAGTTCGAAAATCGTCGACGCCATCGCTCGGCGCAGAATTTCGCGAGCCTCCAAGAAACCTCCGATTCGAATTGAGGGGACCTTCCGGCCCTTAACTGGAAATACAGGTCCGCTAAGGCCCCACACAATGGGCTAACGAGGATCGGGGGCCGCGAGGTGGCAGGCAGGTACCCTCGTATGAAAATTGTACACCTCGCGAGGTGACGTCACGACTCCGAGGCGTTTGTTTAACGAGTGTGTCCAGGCGGCGGCGGGCGCCGGGGCGGGGGGGGCAGACGGCAGGCGGCGGCGGGGGAAACGGCTAGAGGGGGACAAGAGAGAGAGAGGGGGCGTAGTAGTATCGTGTCGGACGCTGGACGAGGCGCACGCTGCCCGCGCGGACCACGCGGCTAATTGCGAACGGGAATCTCCGCGATTACTCGCCCTCTTCATCCCTCCCGATCCGCCCTTCCGCCTACCCCCCACCCACCCCCCCACCCCCACCACCCCCCTGCCCCGCGAGGCGAAAACCGCGAGTGACGCGCGAACACCCCTTTCAGAGAATTAGTAAGAGAGGCGGGAGGGGGAGAAGAGACTTGTGTCGAGAGGGGGAAACGGCGCGGCCACCCAACCTTGCGTCCATCCACCCGCCTACCTCCGATTCCTCGCGTTAAACGACCACGTGACGGACCCTGCTACCGGCAGTACGCCGTCGATCTTCCCTTCCTCTCGACGCGATCAGCCAGCCACGAGCATTACCCGGCAATGTCCTACGTTATCCTCGGAGTCAAGTTCAACCGGTGTATGTACAACGACTCGTCCGACAGCGTAAAAACACAACGGGTCTAATCTCTTTGTTGCACGAGACTCGGTTCGAGAAAGGAAAAAGGGAAACGGTCGGCAATCCTTTCGAGTGAAGTTTTTTTTCGGGCTCACCTCGGCCACGTGTGCCGCGTGTTTTGGGTGAGCACGTGTTCGCCGGCCTAGGCCAACGTGCCTTCCGACCTCTGAGGAAGGGCTTCTGTTTACAAAGCCGAGTTTCTACTTTCCTCGGAGAATCGTGTGTATGCCTGGTTTGTGCGTCGCGCAGGCTCGAAACGAGCATGATCGAATGACGATCGTACCGGCATCGAAAACCGAACGGACCCTGCAGTTTACTTCGATCTACGTACGCGGATGTTTCTACGCGCAGGTGTGAGTGGTGAGTGCAGGGCGACGTTGGAAATGTGTGAGAGTGCGTTCGAGACTATTTGCCATTTGTGCAAATACCCGGCGCAGAGTTAATCGGTAGCAGTGGACGAAACGAGGTGGGTATTCGTTATTGTGAGAAGGCCGGTCGCGCTGTGCGTATATCTTGGAACGAACGGATCGAGGGACCGAATTCCTTAATTCCAGTAATTACGTCTCCGTTGTAATTAGCGCGGGGTGCAGGAGACAGCCGGATGTCTGCAAGGTGCCGGGCAACTGGCCGCGCGGCTTGGCAATTAATAATTAATAGCCGGAGGGGCGTTAATTAATCGGGCATACGCGTCGCCTCTCCGAGTTTATGCCCGAGCCGCTCTGTGCCCGTGTGTTATACCGGACGGCCGTCAAGACGACTGTTGTACTAATTACAATTTATAATTAACTAACTTTTAAACTACGCAAGGTCCCGCGGCGCTACATTGCTCGACACGCTCTTGCCTCTCACCGCGTCTTTAGTTATTCAGGGTGATTCTCTCGCAGTTTTGGCCGAAGGGGTTAATCAATCGCTTGCTCCCAAGGGAGGTCGAAGTGTCTTTTCAATTTTATAGGGTGCAGCTACGGTTCGAAGCAGAGTTCTTTACTCTTCGAAAATGGAAAACTTTCCTCGCCTCCAAAAATTTTAGAAACATCCAATAACGACGAATTAACGGTTGGATACGATGTCTATTCAATCGTCGTAACTCGCACGGCTGAAGTTGGTAACGTCACCGTATCGAAACGTTGAAACAAGAATTACTATTTTGCACCGATAGAATAACTGTAAGAAGCTGTATTTACGAAATGTGAGTTTTTTTCATGCTCTGTTAACGGTTTCGAAATAACGAGTTTTTCTAAAGATGGATCGTTACGGTATGGTTACAAACTTCGGATTGATAAGAATTCAATATTTCATATACTGTCGCATACCGCCTTGAGTAATCTAAAAACAATAAATTAATAGTTGGATGTAATACACGTTCGACCCTTCTAATTCACCATTTTATATACTCGAATCGTGAACTTCGTTCGATTACCTTTTCGGAAAAAATCGGTATTTCACAAGCTTAAGAAAACCTAGTAGACAAGTATTCCTGTGTACAGTATCAGTTCGAATTTCGTTCGATTCCAATCTTACGATTCTGCTCGATAAGGAACGGATCGACCCGTGTTCTTTATTTCTGTAAATATTTCAAAAAGAAATCTAAAGTCACCGATTCTCATTGTCAAAGGATTTCTTCGAGCCTGAATTGCCTTGTAAGTCGATGCCTTCACCTTTAGCAATCACCGAGTAATTACTTTTACGTGGGTACTTAGCAATCGTCGATCGATTATCTCTCAATTATTTTCAACTTCTTATTGCACCTAGGCGCTCATTGCCAACGCTCTAGTAAAATACAGCGGTGAAATCATCATTCTGAGACGGTGTATCGAACGTACACATCGTGAACTTGTTCAGTCGAGTACCGAGTTGCACAAAAAACTCCCGCGATTCTTCGATCTTTCAACTTTCTTCCGATACCATTTCACACGAGACTTCTACCTGATCCCAGCTTTACTCTCGGTTATAATTGTTATAAATTTGCTTTTCGTTTCAATTTTATTTTCAATCAAATTTTCACAGTGCGTGTAGCGAACTGTTCGGTCACGCGTTGGAAAAAAGTAAATAGAAAAAGAAGATTTTCACTCGACGCTCGCGTAACGAATACGTGTATCAGCCGTCGATCCGTGTCGATCCATAAATTTTTAGTATGCAAGTATTACAGCTTCGTGTTCTTTGTTTTTGTTTAAATAAAAAACCTCAGGCGTATGTACAAGATTGGTACATTATATACCCATACCTAGGTATATAATATTGTCTCGAAATCGTTAAAGTTACATCAGGCTTGTGATAATTCACATGCATGATCATTACTGGGTCATTTCACCGTAGGTGAACATACCAGCCGCCGCAATGCCTTCTTCCGTCACTTTCCAGCACATCGTCATCTCCTTCTCCCCGTTTTACTCCCTCGTCGTAAGCGTATGCATGCGCACAGGCACGGTGTGAATATTACGGATATACACGCGCCTGCACTTATCCGCAGAATTATATAGTCCAGCCTATAAGCTATGCACCTGAATTAATTGCTCGTAATTGTTCAACGCGCCTTGTACCCACACACGTGTACCATTCGTATATATTTCTTAACACCGACGTGATCACGAGTCTCACACGCAACGTGATCGTAGACCGGTATATACGTATATGTATATATATATATATGCTTGATAATTACACGTGTCAGCACTGGTTCAAATACAAATTTATGTTCTTTTTTTTCTCTCTTCTTGAATCTCTGCAATTGCTGTGCCGTGCAGTTTAATTAACGCTACAGGATAATTTTCTTTTATTTCGTTATTTTTTGCATTTTTTTTTTTTTTTGTTTTAGAGATTAATTTATTCGAAGCTAGCGATTCGTACAACGACAACATGAAAATAAAGGTTATGTGTATAATGGCAAAGCAGTTCCTACAGGCCGGATGACACGGGCCAGTCAATAATTGATTAGTTCCGTATCGATCGGTCTGGGATATTTGTTACAATCGGTATAAATACGGAAAAAAGATAGGACAGAGAGAGAGAGAGAGAGAGAGAGAGAGAGAGAGAGAGAGAGAGAGAGAGAGAGAGAGAAACTACCACCACCACCACCACCACCACGAGTGCGGAGTGAGAGGGAATGAGGAAAAAAATATATATATATTCTATATTCCTCTGGAAATTACGGTCATTAGAAGAGGTCTATACTACCCGCAGGGACCAGACGTCGAGTAATCGAACAGAAAGGCCCGAGAGAGAGACAGAGAGTGAGAGAGAGAGAGAGAGAGAGAGAGTTAGGGAGAGGGGGGCAAGGAGAGTGAGAAATGAAATGAAATGATAAATCGGCGCGAACTAACCCGCGCGTAAGACGTAGAAACACGCATTAGTGTGCAAATGAAGGAGTTCCACGCGCCCCGGCGAGTTCAGCCACCCTTGGCTTCGAGGGATGTCTAGCCATCGTCGGGGAAAAAAGTAATCTGCTCCTATTTTTTCCCCACCTTCTCTCCTTTCGCCGATATATCGCATATCAGAAATTGATTGTTCGATCGGTCGGAGTCTCAGAGGCTGAATTATTTAATTTTTCTGAAATTAGAAAAGAAAAAAGCAAAACGCAAACCCATAATCGTAATTTTGAATTGTATGCAAATCTAACGAACATTTTTTTCAATGAGTTTTGATTCACGCGTTGTACCGAACTATATTCCGTAGTATGAAAATATATGGACGTAGAAGAATGAAATTGTATACACACGGTGGGTAAGGATTGTTTGAGTCAGGTGATATTCGTTTGATTCAATCAAATGCTACAGTCAAGTGCGGCGAGAGAGACGCGATACTTACTTAATTCAAAAATATACTTTTGTTGGACGACGTATTTGTGTCAAGTTATAATGTAGAATTGAATCAAGCCGTTGAATGATCGTGCTGACTATCGAT
The DNA here is from genome assembly GCF_021901455.1 of Neodiprion lecontei. Taxonomy (NCBI): domain Eukaryota; kingdom Metazoa; phylum Arthropoda; class Insecta; order Hymenoptera; family Diprionidae; genus Neodiprion; species Neodiprion lecontei. The sequence goes on from NC_060262.1 coordinate 21,537,311, forward strand.
TTATTCAAGGTAATTCGGCGCGAGTTCCTTGAAGTAATTTAAATTTTGTATAATTATCAAGAAAATGTTTGATCGGAATGACTAAAAATTTGATCGAACGTACCTCGAATCATTTTTTTTTGAAAATATGAATTCTTCGTATTAAAACAAATTGAGCTTGCTTTATTTCATGTTTTGTTGAGTCAAGAGTTCAATGATTGAAACAATTAATGAAAGTTGTTGCCACGAAAATCTTTTGCTATGACTCTACATCAGAGTTGTTCAAGCGCGGAAAATGTATTCTTCGAACGATATCATTTGTAATTCTAATGACTCAAACTTTGGACGGTTTTCCCCGATAATTGTTAGGTGAAACCCGAAAACTTATTGTCGCATATGTAAAAGTATAAATTGAACATGTGTCAATAGTTTTTGTTTATTTGTAGTCAATATCAATTTCTATAACTCGAAACTTGCTATTATGCTTTCTTCGTTTGCAGTAATATGTCTGATAACCAATTTATCTACCTACCTACTAGTACACTGATGTTTACGACGAATATATTCTCTACTTGTTTCAAAGCTTGTGGTGTTTCTTTTACCTCGTAAACGATTTATTGCAACTTATTCAACCGGTTACGCCAAACAAGCTCCGGTTAGATCAACAAAGTATGACATTCAATCGAGGTAAATTTTTTTTAGGCCAGAGTCATGTAGGCACTCGCTTTATTTGAAGTACCTAATTGTTTCCGTCGACGAATTTGCGACTTGAAGAAAGAATACTTAATACTTCAAATGAATTGATATTTAGTCGACTCAGTTTGGAAAACTCATCAAAAAATTTCACGCGATCGCGACAAGAAAGGTTTTCGTTGAATCAAGGAATTCGCTTGACTAAATCACTTTGACAAACCAACTAAATAGAAATTGTCGAATTGACATTATCGTATTTGTAACTAATAAGGGATACTAGATCGAAGCGAATGAACTCCAACGAAATCTATTCTCTTGGTACGAGAATTTCTTTCCCTCCGTGCAGCGGTCAATTGAAGACGTTCGATTATCTGTTAATAAGGGATTTCCGAATTTGGTGAATCTGCTGCGCAGCATCAAAATATAAGGTGAACGAAATAAGAAGGTGGGAAAAAAAGGCTGAAAACACGCACTGGCCAGAGGATGGAGGGTGTGAGTTGTGTGGGTGGGTATTGCGGGTGGGAAATACGTCCGTATATGTATATAGGTATACAGGTATACAGGTATATAAGTGTAACACAATACCGGGAACAGCGTAGTAGCGCAGCTTGGTGAATTCTATTTTTCTGAATCAATATCATTAATGTAATACAGCGAGGGTGCCCTGATGGAGCCCCGATTACACCCCACTGAAACCATCCCACCACCCCGGATCTCGAACACCCACGCGCTTATACTGATCAAGGAGAATATTAGGTATGAGCCGGTATATGCGAGGAAGAAGCGGGAAAAAAGCAGCTCATTTTTGCTTATCATTGTTATTATTATCATCATCATTTTTTCGGGTTTTCTGTTTTTTTTCGCACGAATCCATCTCATTAGCGAAGAATACGAGGAATGGACAATTGACAAATCATCTTTGATGATTGCGTAATTATATCAGACAGTAATCGAAACGTTCATAGGAACCTTGATAAGGTTGGTTGGCCGGAACTTGATACTCTTTAGTAATTTTATTACGAGGTAGTCGTGAATTGAGTTTATATCAAATTATTGTATTCGTAAGGTGCGAAAATCTCGGGGAAAAATGGGTGCAGAAGATACTGGAGTCGTAGATGCAAGCTTAGATATCTATGCTTTGTTTCGGATCTATAAAAAATTGTCAAACATTTAGTAAATTCTACTGATAACTGTGTAGTGGGACGGTGACAGGAATTAAAGTACGAAAATTGTAGCGAATAATTATTTTAACAACGTAACGGAGTATATAGAATTAACGAATTGATAACGAAACCGATTTGCGTCACACGGATTTCATGTTGATAGATGAAAAAATTGATCTCATTCATACATACGTACACACACATACGTTCATCAGAAAATGATTGGAGGTGATTTTCCAAACTTCAAACCGTTTAGATCTAGCGAAAACTCAACTTTTCAGTTTTGGGGTTATTCCAATAACTTCCTTATTCCTCTGAAACCAGAGAAACGAGACGTTGATTCTAATTGGTCACATTTCAGTATAATCGCATACCGGTCACACAGAGTAAAATTCGACCCAGCTCTAAAAAAGTGACATCCGGCTTCAACAATGATTTCTAAAAATCTAAAAAAAAAAACTATCTACATATTATTCAAGAATCGCCGAAAAAGCTCTCTCAATTTTCCTAACCAAAATTGATTCTTTACACATTGTAAACCATCGTCAAAGTTGAGGCACTAATAGATACTGTACGAGGAGTTTGAAAAATTTGCGGGGTGATATTCACCCCGAGCGGGCAATTGGGGTTGAAATATTGGCCCGTGCTTTCGCACCTACTAAATTCGAACTGCCGCAGTGCCCGGATTGTATTTCGACCTATCACGGGGGTGAAAGCTGAAGTTATACCGCGTCAGATACGCTGCACGGACAAAGGGGGGATGGAGTTAGCCCTGCACGGCCGGGCAGTGTGCTCGATGTTTTTAATAAGCGGCCTGACCTGTGGCACGTAGCAGATATTACGACGAGACCTTCCCCGACCCCTTCTAGGCGCCGTGCACTACGTATACTCGGTCTAATTAACTCACACCCCCATGTCGCGTATAAGACGGTGTCGTGTCCTCGATGGCACCGCGTAGTTCAACCCCCTCGTGCACCCCGGGGAAGCGGAGGAGGATAGGAGAGATACGAGAGCCGGTCAAGCCGGAAAAGTCAAACCCTAATAATCCGGCGAAAGAATTTCATTATCTTTACCGGAGATGATAATTTACCGGCGTCATTCGTCAATGTTTGCTTTCTTTTTTTATTTATTTATTTATTTTTTTTTCATATCTTGACACGTTATGTTAGACTTTTTTTTTAACCACTTCCGGTTTACCGCATAATCATGTCGGATTCGTACCGCGATTCATTCGTTTATTCGTATCTGAGGCCCGATGGTGAATAAAATCGTCGACAATAGGACAAGATGTGTAATAATATGTACTTGCATGGTTATTATTATTATTATTGCACAGGCGCTAATCGATATTCTTTGGTGAATGGGTTTTTGAAGTATCGTATAAATAATTCTTGAAACGATGAGATATCCAAGGCTGTGAAATTGCACGAAACGCGTGTGAAAAGTTGTGCAGAAATCGTTTCGAATCGATACATAGGTTATAACGTCACGATTCGGACAACTATTTTCTTTGGAACTGCGTTTGGATACCGCGAGCTACAGAGCTGAAATTCCGACACATCGGATTGTTTCTTTACGGACTTCTTTTCATCCATGTTGATGATAAATTTGTTAATGCGTTGCGCGGAATCTGATTCCCGAATCTTTTCAGTGACAAACGTAACATCAATTTTTTAAACACTCCTTTTCGCACGCGTATTCACTCACGTTCATTGCGGAACAGTAGGACTAAATATCGAATCTCCAATTCTATTCGAGAACAATTCGGATCGAACCTGAATTCTGGTTCAATGTCCAAACGTTACTTTCGTTTCATGAAAAAAAATAAAGTCCAGGGAAATCGAAAAATTTTTCACGTGTTCGTCGAAGTGGTTTCCTGGCATGGGTTTCTCCCGAGGCCCGGCTGCGGGTGTCGAGAAAACGGTCGACAGACACGAGGGCGAGGGTGAAGACGGAGAAGAGTCACCCTAAAGACGTAGTGTCATCGGCCGCAATTAGGTCGAGCCGCAGGGACGACGTTTGGTCATTAACACGTGTATATAGCCGAGCAAAACCGCGAGCACGTAACGATGCGCCTCTTCTCCAAGATATCTACCTACACCCCCGACGCACATACCGTCCTCTCCTTATTTATTGACTCGTATTACGGTGCCGGGATATTTCCGGCCTCGTAAACTCATCGGCGGATTCGGCCTCTCCGTAAGGGTTGCGAAATATAGATCTCAACGTTTGTTTTCATCGACTACTAGCAACCCGCATCCGAGTTTAGTGTAACAAAATGATAATTTTATTTTAATAAAACAATCTAGCTTAAAGTTGAGAACATTTGAATGAAGATTGATAATCACTGACCTAACTTGTAAACTAATCTATAACCTGACGTAACCTAACCTCTACCTGTAGGAGTTTGAAATCCCGTTCCGACTCGGCCTACAAATATCGTTGTATCCCTAAAATTATAAAAACCATTGGTCTGGTTGTAACGAAATATAGCCTAAACGTGGCCGTACTTTTTAGCTGTCTGCAGAAAAATAGAGATTCGAAATCGGTTCGGTAATTCTGGAGTTTTAAGCGAACATACGAACAGGTTTCTTTGAAGATCGATTTCTTGACGTCAAGTTTCGCCACCCAATAATTCTGAATCAAGAGTTTTCGAAAATTTTCAAATTCGGAACTTCAACCCCGCCCCAAAAAAACCTACCACCATTTCCAGACAATTGAAAAATCTGCCCGATCACATCTATATATACATAAAACCCTAACCATGATTATTTGAAATAACACCTCAAAGAAACCGGAATGCACGTGTCTTTTTGCACCTTTTTTATAACTAAAAAAAAGTCGCACGCCGCCGCGAGGCGCTCGTCTCGCAGATTTCAACCAAAAATCCTACACATTTACGAGAGAATTTTTTCTAGGGTAAGAAGTTACGTTCATAGCTTCTTCGGGCATGAAAAAAGGGCAGAAATAGTGCCCTAATTTGACGGAATCTAATGTGTACTATATGTGTCAACGGTGGGGGGTGAACGCCTCGGGGGTGACGGACGGCGCCGGCGTTATGAATACATTAGAGAGGCACAGGTTAGGCGGTGTGGATGCTGGATCATGCGCGGGGCATCCGGCTCCACCCTTGTCCCCGTCCTCCGTCTCCCGGACTAATTATACATGCGCTATCGCCGCGAAACCAACCCTCTCCTCTCTCTCTCTCTCTCTCGTTTTCCCTCTCGCCACGGAGGAGGAGGAGCTCTTTCCATCTCGCGATTTCCCCCGCAGGCCTTCCCTCATTTTAATTACTCGTAGGCGTCAACTTGCCCGAATCGAAACCACCCTTCCTCTGCACTCGGAAGCTGGAACGCCGGCCAATTGAAATCTACCAATCATGAGCCGCGGTCCTTCCACCCCTCACGTTTAATTTTCGACAAAAATGTCATGTTTCCACAGCACGGTAAAATTCGGAGGGCACGTAACGCTGATTTACGTACACGATTTACTCGCGCGAAGGCAAATGAAATTTTGATTTTACGTCTGTGTGGTGAATATGTGGACAGCACTTTTTTGGAGTCAAGCCTACATCAATTTTGATTGATCTAGTCGAGCATGTTGTAACTCTTATTATCGGATTTCTAAATCTTGCTACAATTGCTGTATATTTAACTCCAAGAAAATGCTGTTCATATATTCACCACCGGAGATGCAAAACCAACAATATTCTTTTTTCCGCGCACTTTTTAGCAAAATATCGTTCGCATTACGAATCAAGAGCCAGACTTCGGAAGAAAACTTCTTTCTTCCTTTTCGATTTAGTATATAGTAGATAGTTCGAAAACTTGTCGCTAATTTGTACAATACGCATGTTGCACTAAATGCACTAAATTCTTTTGATATCTCACCGTTTCGTATTATATTCGAGCGCTAAATTTCATGCAAAATTGAAACCAACGTCCCAAAAATTGCACACATGTTTGATCTCAGAAATAACGTTGCGAGCTTTTTCACCATCGGTCGATTTTTTATGTTCTATCACTTTTCTTTTTTATTGATAATAATTTATTCTCACCGGTGACCTGAGAATCGTTGATCAATGATTGATACGTTGTAGGCAGAAAGCTAATCGAAATATGAAAAATGCTTTATGAAAATATCCGGACTATCTAATAAGTTGATTTGAAAAAGATGAGATCGTACAATCTTCTTTCTCTCTATTTATCCTTGCCTTCTTCCTCACCCATAACGCGTTAATTAATCTTCGATATTTCTCCCCCTCCCCCAGAGGAAGTATTTATATAACACAACAAGTGCCAGTATTTTAACCCTCGACAAATCGAAACGCGTCTTGTACTCGATTTTACTGCCGCTGCAGGCGTCGGTGGGCGATGGGAGGTGGAAGGACGCGGGCGTCGCGAGGAGCAGAGAAGAAGGAAGAGTAAAAAAAAGCAAGAGAGAGGGTGGAAAAAAGAGAAAGAGAGAGAGAGAGAGGAGCGTCGCGGCGCAGGCCCTATGCAAAATAGGGAAATGGTGGGAGGCCGGCGCGGAAGAGCTTTCCGGGCTTACGGTGAAACAGCCCTCGCTTTCTGGCTCTAGTTCTGTCGTAGCGACCGCCGACGCCCCCTCCACGTCGTCCCGACGCGTTTCGTCGACGTACAAGCCCCGTCGCGTCTTTCAAGTGCAGACGACGGCCAGTGTGTGTGCCCTCAAAACTACCCCCATCCTCCACCTCCTCTTCCTCCTCCTCCTCCTCCTCCTCCTCTTCCTTCTCCATCCTTCATCCAAGCCTCGCATGCCTCGTCATACGCGTCCTCTGCGTTTGCGTTACACGTCTCCATCGTTGCGTCATAGGTAGATATTTTGATAATTATCACCCCCTCGCCGCCTCCTTCAACAATTGTAGCGCGAGAACATTCACGTGTTTCGCTTAGATGCAGACGGATGAGAATTTTTCTTTTTTTTTTTTTTTTTCTTAAATCGTTTTGTTCGTGCAAGTGAAACATTTGATTTGTGTAATTTTTGATGGTTATAAATTATAATCCGCTATTTTGCGGATACGATACAATTCTTGTATATAGATATTCGTTTTCAAAATGATGAAAATTTTTTCAATTTTATATGTACAAACATTTATATACTTGTATGTGCATGCATTAGTGTTGAATGTATTACGCAGATTTCGTGCAATTTGAAATCCGTTGTACTGGAAAGGTCAAATCTTACTCGAGCTTGGAAAAAATTTATACGAATTTTAATCTGAATAAGACAAATTTTCACCGACTACTCTACGCAATTTGATGTAAAATTTTTCACTAACTCGCGAATCAGAAAACGAGAAACAATTGCTATAATAATATATCTGTCGTGGAAATTTTCAGGAGACGAAATAAATATTGGTAAAATTTTTATCCGAAAAGCAGATTGGATACAATTTGTGTATTTTTTTCTCAATCTTTACTCCGGCTATAAATTTGTCTATTTGTGATAACGGAGGCGAAAGTTTATCGAGATTGCAAAATGTTACACGAACAGATACGATAAATTACATGTATATCTAACACGTACTCAACGCTGCGTACGAGAGAAAAAAAAAAGCGTTTTCAAAGACAAACGAAACCCATGAGTCAGTATTGTAAAAAATTCACTATTCACAAACGGGCCGGTGAATTTTTTTTTTTTTCCCAGTCGAAAAGGAGAGGAACGTGATTGTTTTGTCTAATATTAAATTTATTTTCAAATTCCTCTTCCCGTAGTTCTCTACCTCTTTTGTTTTCTATCACCGGCAAAAATTTGCATTCGTAATTATCCCTCTGGTAATGCGTTGTACGTGTGCCTCACTCGGCATATAACTATATACCTAACTATAGTGAGTCAGTCTGTTTGTTATTAATGACTAATTAACGAATAGCGCGAGATTAACGCGCCCGTCCGTGACGCAATGCAAAGACTCGCATCCCACGATCACATATTGCGTATATAATGCTTTTAAGCCGTGTGTGTATTCGTACGTGTACGTGTTCGACGTACCTGTACCTGACGTGTACAAAATTTCGTAGTGGCATTTTTTCGGTCAATAATTAATTATCGTTAAAAATTTCGTTCGTTGTTGTTTGTTTTTTCTTTTCTTTTTTTTTCGCTTCTCGACAAAGTTCGTATTTTTTGTTTTCCTTGCCTCACCGAATCGGCTCATATTTAAATACGGCGATGAGATGCTGCGGCGACGTAATTAGTCGATGAGAGACCGATGTATGTTATACCTACCATTGTGAGTTTACCAATCATCCGAGTTGCGCGGTTCGTGCCTTTATTCACGTTGATTACTTTACGCAACCGTTTAATTAATAATTATACAAATCATCCTGAGCCTGACTGCAGTTCTTTGAATTTGACGTACACTGATTGAAATTAACGTGCGGATGTGTAACCCGCTATACGTATACACATTACACATGCGCATGTACGTGATGAACGTAGAACGACAAAGCGTGATTAACGCAAAGACAAAATCAACGTGAGAAAATTATGATGTATAAATCACGCGAAGATACAATAATACGCTTATTCATAGTTATGTAAATCCTCTTTTCCTCTTTCTTACGATTAGATTCTCTTCTTCTTCCTCCACATCCTCATTGTAAGTAAGATCACAAAAATTAAGTAAACGCGCACAGCCGTACAGGATCGTAATTCCATCTGATAGGTGATATCGGCTGTCTATAATAATATAATATAACCATGGTTAAACTTACACATAAACATAAACAAATACGGCATTAAACCCACTCGTCGTGTAACGCTGCCGAATGTTTATCGCTACGTATAGTTGATGTTTTTTACGTGCCTTCAATTCTAGTGTGCGTCAAACGTGCGGTACGGTTGGTACGTGTATATTACAGATGTAACACACACATGCAATAGTTATCCGTACGATTTCCTAATGACTTTGTCCCAAAGTTCCATTCGATTATATTATACGCCTACGTAAACGGCGCATGAAGGCGAGTCTTCGCGGCTATAGGTTATACGTTATATATCTCTTATACCATCCTCGGCTTCGAAGTGCTAATTAATTAATTGCTCGACGACTCCTTGTCAGCTCGGACTACGGAGATAGATATAATACACAGAAACTTCGAGGCCACACGTGTAATTTTTTTCGTCTCTTGTTTTCTTTCCTTCGGGTTTTTTTTTTTTTCCTATTTTTTACACACATGTATTCTCATCATATTATTTTTTGAAACGCGAGCATGTGTTTCGCGTTTTTCCATGCGTCTTTTCCGTGCGCAAAGTACCCGTTTCTGTGACGCTCGAGCGAGGCTGCGAATGCGCATGCGCGGTGTACTGAAAAGACCGATTTCAAGTTGCGCGCATGCGCAGTCGCGAAGAAATCTGACATTACGCGAGCCCTTAGCCTCAATTTTCTGCTTCGTGAAAAAACGCATAACTCTTGTTACGTAAGGAATCGTGTGCAACAAGGAGGCAATGGTTTTTTCGTTTCGCGTATTTGCAATATTCGTCTCTAGCTCACCTACTACTGATATTGCAAACTGTCGCTCAGTCCGAAAAGACCGAGTTTGGCTCCTTGTTACACAACATACTATTTCTCCCCATTTTCTCACCACTCTTTCATCGTCAATATTTTGTCGACGAAACGCGCATGGAGATATTGAATCGACAAGGAATAAAGAAGGAAAAATTAAAGAAAATAACAATTGCGATAAGAAATGGAGAGGAGTGATGAGAATTTTTCGATCTTGAAATACAATTCTCTGTCACTGCAATGTACAGGTTTTTTATTTCGCAATACTTCTTTTCCTTATTTTTCTGATTTGATTGCTCTTTTTCAAACCAAGGACGAAGAATAAAGAGAGAAACAAGGCTGCATTCGTCGAATTTTATACAAAAGTAATTAATGCATTTACCTGTCGCTGCGATCGCGTCGAATGAAAATTTCTCCGTGACATATACACGCGTATTATTATATGCATGGACGTATAATTAATCAGCGAATAATTAATTCATTGTTAGCATAACAATGCGTGCATGCATTCGTCGTGTTATATCCGTGTATGAGTAGAGGAGGGAGCGTGATACGGAGGCCTCTCGGGCCTTCATAAATTTACATCTCTTAGCCCGTGCCAGAATCATTTTCTACAACGGCTATACGGAGCGAGATAGAAATAAGACTAAATGAAATAAAAGAGACTGCAGCATGTCAAAATGAGAGAAAGAGAAAAAGTGTGCCTGTAGATCTGGAGATGCAGCTGGAGAACGAAAAGCTCGCTCAACTCGAAGCTCATTTCGTTTCACGCGGAAAGCAATGCTGCGTTTTTTTTGTACAATTTTTAATATCCCTAATTGCTGTGACGAAGAGAACTAAGAAAAATGGTATTCGTTTCTTTAGAATACACAGAAAAATCGAGAAATTTTTAGCTACTTTACTCGTTTATTATGACCGATGTGTTTCTCCAATGCACCCAATGATTTGTGACATAATCACTTGATAAAACGGAAAATTTCCAATTTGGACAGGGGAAATCGGGGAAGTGTTGGGGAATTTAAATTTCATACGGTCAAAAAACTTTGCGGGTGATCGAAATATCGGTTTTCTTCTTTTCATTGCTGCGATTCCATCAATAATGATGAGGTTGAAGTTAGTTACGTTGCCGTAACGAACCATTGGGGAAAAAATCACTATTTTCTTAATTTTACAATAATTTTAAAGAAACTAATATTTCGAAATCTGAGCGTGTCCTGTTTTATTACGGCTTATTGCATTTCAGACAATTCCTCAGCATGAATCGTTTCGATAATCGATCGATATTTCCGTATTTCAGGCATATATAGACAAACGATATTGCAGATTCTCTCATAAGACTTTTTACTCTGATCCCGTAATGCTGATTCTAGTTAATCATACGAGTTTGAAGTTGACTACGTTAACGTAACGAAACATATAAAAAAAGTGACATTAAATAAGTTTATTCTTTAAAATATTGATTTAAAAGTAAAATGTTTCGCTACCACTGAATTTCGGACAGCTCTGAAGTTGCGAAATAACGATATATCCTAAAAATGCATCGTTAAATCAACGTCACGATCTTCAACCTCATTCAACTGGCTACACTCGAGTGGAACTAATTACTCCAACCACTGTAAATTTTTCGCACTTTCGTTTCACCTATAACATTCCACTTCTCTGCATCACGAGAGTCGTGAAGTAATTTTTCATGTTTTCCATCTCTGCACGAGACAAAATTGGTGTCGAGGGTCCGAACCGGCTAAATTTCAGTAGAGGATGTTACACCTACGGAACACAATACCTGAGTATATAAACCGCGTGTGTGTTCCTGAATGCCCAAACGTGTTACAGGTAGGCGGTGCAGTTAGAAGAGGAGAGAAATATCAGAAGCATTCTTGAGAGAAAGAAAGACGGGGCGAGAGGGAGAGAGAGCGAGAGAGTGGGGGAGGGGGAGAGAGAGAAAGAGAGGGAAAGAGAGATTGAGATTTTTTTTTTTTTTTTTTTTCGTTTCTGTTTCTTACGGAGAAAAATAGAGAAAGAGAGAAAGTACGAAGAATGGGGAAGGAGGGGGTGGCAGCGCGTGGGCGCGGAGTAAAACCGAAGGTTCGAAGACACGGTTGTCTCTCGCGCCTCGCCTTGCCAGGAATTAATAAACAGCAACAAATGACTGCCCCCCGTCGCTGTCGTGCCTTCGGGGTCCGGGCATCCTGTCCCCGGTCTGGAAAAGACCGTAAGGCGAGGTCCCCACTTTCGTAATCCCCCCCCCCCCCCCCCCCCCCGCCAGCCCCCTTCATCTCTCTTGGTTTAACTGATTTCGTCGCGCTGCTATTCAATTTATAACATGGAATATTTTCAATCGACCACCAACGGACGATGCGATCGTGATCCGGACTTCACGCCTTCCCTCGGCATTATCCTTCTTACCTCTTTCTCTCTCTCTCTCTCTCTCTCTCTCTTTCTCAAATCGGTTTGTATCGTTGGTCATACATATTTTTTTCATTGTTCTTTTCGCCCTTTTTTGTTTCGCTGCTTTTCTTGATTCTGTACTTTACTGTTCACCATATTTTGTTGTTCTACACGTCATACGGTGAAACGGTTTTTTTTTCATTCCCGGTTTTTATTATTATTATTATCATTATTATTGCAGGATAACCGTATATATGGTTAACAATTTCTCGACTTGCCAAAATGTTTATTCACTCACGGATAGTTTAATAATAATCGATTAGAATTGCTTTCGAACGGTTTGAAAATTATTCCGAGTTATTTCGAACGAAGTTTAAAAAGTTTTCAGTGATCTCAAGTGGTTTTAAAATGATTGAAAATGATTTGCAACTGATTTTGAAAGGTTCGAAATAGTTGCAAAATTATATTCAGTGGTTTTAAGACTTCTTCAAAATATTGTAAACAGTTTTTCAAGCAGGTCCTAATCGATAACAAACGGTTTTGTTGAAATTAATTTCAAACAGTTCGAAACTATTCTAAAGTTGTTTTGAGCAATCCAAGCGATTTAAAACTAATTTCAACCGGTTTTTGAGCGATTGTTAACAAAATCGAATTGCGATTTGAACGAGCTCCTCGATTTGTACGATTGCTTATTCTTGAAAAATCACTCTGTCTAAGATGGTACGAAATTTTAGCTGGTGAATTTTATCACGCGTATCGTCGTCACAATATTTTATCAGTAAACAAGAATGAAGATTTATACATGGTTTTTTTATTAATTCATGAAAATATTGAAATCATTATACTCTGCTTTTTAATCATATCTTATCACAAAATCGACAAATTTTCGTAAAGCCGTACGGAATATCGTAAAGCAAAAATTCCTCATCGCAGTACGACATATAATGGTATTTCGATACAACGGTCACAAAATTACTTAAATACTCTCGTAACTGAGTTTAAACACTTATTAGGTACCTACCACGGATAAAAGTTCAATAACTTTAGCAGTCATACGTTTTTTACGTCGTACATTAACGTATCGGCATGAATTATTTTTCCGCCTTTGGCAAAACAGCAATAAACACGAGGCTTCTCTGCGTGCAGTATAAACGAAGGAATATTTTTCTTTCTTCCGCGCGAAGGTGCTTCTTTACTTTTTCATCCTTTATTTTAACGGGAATATTTCCGAGTTGTTCTGCATATTACACGCGGATAAATTTGCGGATGTCAAAATCAGCGGATCGGTAGGTAACCAGCTAAACTCGAATCGCGGTTTATCCGTACGTGCCGAGTATCGTCACAGGTAATTATACCCGCCTTCCTATCGAGCCACCCACCCGTTGCAGTAACGGTATGAAGTAGGTAAGACGGGACCGTTCGTTCGTTCGTTCGTTCGTTCGTTCTCTGCGGCAGCAGCAAGGACCTCGCGGTGTAATATAATAGGACAATTAATCACGGCTTGTCCATCGGTCCCAAGGAAAACGAGACGAGTGACGAGAGACGAGAGACGAGAAACGAGAGAAGAGAGACGAGAGACGAGAGGCGAGAGACGAGAGGCGAGAGACGAGAGACGAGGCGAGGCAAGGTCAAAGTCTGGGCACTTCGATTTGCATTTTTAACCGAGCGACGAACTCTCGAGTTGACGTTGGCTCACCGGATGAAATCTCTTCCACTGTACCTACATGCAAACATACTCTATTCGTGTAATTCTCTACTATGCTTACCCGTGTGATTCGACTGTCAATTCCCAGCCGACGCGAGCTTAGAGTCTCGACGCTGCGTCGTCGAACGGTTCTTACACGCGATTAATACAGATCTTCGTGTATTTTTGCACTCCATTAAGAGGTCGCGTGGGTTTGGAAGGCGAGAGGAGAGTATATTTTGTAGAATTTTTTTGTCGGTGATATAATAAAGGGATTCGTTTATTCGTACTGTTCTGCGTGTAAAAGAACAACATTTGAACGATATTTGGTGAATTTTTCATTGAAAATTTTTGAAAATTCAGGAAAGTATCCTAGCGGTGGCCACGATTACTCGTGACAGCTTCGTACGAAATGAAAAAACCAGATATTTTGTGTTGGTAGATGAGCATAGCTTGTGATTGAACGAAGGATTTTTTTTTTCAATTGAAATATGAATTTTTGGCAGATTTGTGTACAAAAAAGTACGATTTTCGGTAAAACTTACATCGTGTATCGCTTTGTAAAATAAGTTGTGATCGAGGAAAAAAAAATCCACAGTGCAATTACTAGGCAATGCTATTTGGAAGGAGAGTGTAAAGTTTCAATAAGATCGGTGCGTTCGTTTTTGAGAAATCGTGACCACCGACTTCAAAGATATAGTTTTTGAAGTCGATCGAGCTTAATAAGAGGAATTTCCAAAGGCGTTCTCTCCTAGGCTTTCACTCCAATTGGTCTGAAACATTGGGAAAATATTCTTGATATGTTGTACTATTAGACGAAAAAAAATATGTAAAAATGGATTTTTGAAACTTCGAAACACACGTAATCTGAAATTTGAATCTGAACGATTTCTTTCTTTCTCGTTTCAACTTGGATCGCATCGCTAATCAGTTTTACCATGGTTAATACGAGAAGCTATCTTACTTGACCGAAGTCCTGTCTTCTTTTACGCGTCGTAAAGTTGGACATTCTAAGCAATATTTATAGTATGAACGAGGACCATCTAGATCTGAAAAATGTGTATTTAAATTCGTGCATATGTATTTCTGATTTTAGTCGATTATAGGACATTTGTTATTTTCGAGCATTAAATGACAGCCGATTTAAATGGTTTTTTAAACCTATCCAAATACACTGTCTGGCCCACGCAATATCAGGTTATCCTGTTAAATGATCGATTGGCCGGATAAAAACCGTAATAAAGATTCGATCAACTCAGAAAATTTAGGTCATTTGCATAATCCTGATTAGTCGTTTAGTTTGTCGAACAAAATATTTAATTAAATTAAATCTTGGTAATGCTTTGATCGAAATAAATTTATTAGACACGATAAAAAACCTGATTTCAATCAAACGAATCCTGTTTTGTGCTTAATAAAATGTGGCTAATAGGTGAATGGAGTATATGGAATTTCTCGTTTTCGTGAATGAAGTTCTTATTGAATTATGTTTTTTTTTTTTTTATCAAAATCAGTGAGGATGTTTTTTGGTGAGTCTATAAAAAATCAGATCTTGTTTTTTCTTTTCTTTTTGCATACTTTTATTAATCCTATCCAAGTTAAAAAAAATGTCGCACGTCAAATATTTGTACATTCCTTCCGTTCTCCGTTTTCCCGATATTCTAAGTTTTATCAATTTTTACCGTTCAAACTAAGCCTGACGAACTTTCCTCCTCGTCGCTCGTAATTACCGATAGCCGCACGCTTATTAAGATTCATTCTAGCGTGAGTAAACTAATGAATTCTCCACGACTAGTTGGACCCGTCCTGCGTTCTTGGATAAATCATTTTTCCAGACATGAAGTATGCCCTGCCCAATTTATTCACACGCGTTCGAGCCAGTCTGTAAAAGTTTACCCATAACGAATATGGCTGTAATACAAATATAAACCTTGTCACTTGTCACACCGATTCTCGTCTCCTAAATCTTTTCGTATGTTTCAGGTCGTAGGAAAGGAGTAGACCTAGTCGTCTGCCGTTTTCCCTATCGGTGAGTAACTAAATTACATACACATCTGATATTATACGTGTGTATAGATATTTTTGGTTTCTCGGCTGAAAATTGAGGTCTAAACATTTGTTTTTACCGTTCAAGAAATCCTCCCGAATTACAGAAATATTACGTAAAGTTTAACGTATGCCTCGTTCCGTGTGACTTTTTCTCATTCGGATCACATTTAAGAGATCTTATTCACTCAAGTTTCTTCGCAGAATTTTTAAAAATAATTTTAAATACGACGTCATTCGGATATAATTCTGTGAATAGTTAATTTATCTTTTAACGTAACGATTGTTTTTTCTTACGACGGAGCAGCCAGAAGTCAAATATCAGGAAGAATTATAACTTTTTGTAACTTTTGAAAAAAATTACGGACTGAAATCAATCTTTCAAGATCCAAGAAATCGAACACGTTATTGTTGATATTGAATTAAAGTCAAAATATTGTAAAATTTTACCAAGAAATTGGACCGATTATACTTTTTTACTTGTTATTTGAATAGTAAAGATTGACATGGAGTAATGACGCCCTTTTCTAAATTGAACCAAAACTCCAATACTTCAAGAGAATTTTTACTTCGGCGAAGAACTAACGTTTAGACTTTGACGAGAAGAAAAAAAAAAAAGAAAAAAAATATATGCTCAAATCTGAAACAGTCTAATTTATACCCAAAGTTTCTATTTTCATATCCCATACTTTTTGAATCAAGACAAGGCTGATTCTAGCGAGAATTTATTTCGTTTTCCCTGTGCAGCTGAGCTCGATCACGAGGGCTAAAAAATGAACGCCTTAATTTTTAGTTTTCTTGTTGTTGTTTGTTTTTTTCTTTCCTCAAAGTCCACTTTTTTGCTTTTCTCATTCGAGGGCCGCCGCGCCCGACCTTTAACGACGATGATCCTGATCGTTTACGACTTTAATAATTTAGGCGCGCGAGGCGGAGGCGACGCCCGGTCCGTTTCAGCTCGTAAACCGCGTGACTAAATCCGTATTTATGGGTAAAAGAAGTCAGTCCCCGTTGTCCCCGTATCTGCTTCGTATGTGGTGAATTCTCTCCCCGTACGTGTACATATATATATGTATATATATATGTATATATATATGCACACCTGTACGTCATCCTTCCATGCCCTAAGAATCCTCCCCCTCCTTCCCTCGCCGCACTTCTACACCCACGCGAGGAGAGTCGCATGCTTTCCTTAATTCTTTTTCGAATCTTGAAATTAAGGACGAATGTAAAATCCGTGGAGAAAGAAAGCAAAGGGAGAAGTAAAATCGAATCGGTGAACACGACAGACTCTGCCTAACTTCCTGTCTTGGAAATCCTCAAAGCGGAGGGAACTTTATCAGGAATAGAAATGTTTGAAAGAGGTTGAAAGATCGATTGATCGACTGACTGATGGGTATATTTATGCCCTGGTTCAAACGCAAAGAGGCAAAGGAAAAAAAAGAAATGTATAGAAATGATGTAATCGTAGCAGATAAAATGTAGCACACGTTGTGATTAGGCAAATCATGATAATAAAACAAACCTTGTAATATTATTAATTCAATTCCGAACGGTAGAATAATTTAAAGTAAGGTACAAAATAATAACGAATAAAATAGAAAATTTTGAAAATAAAATATTTTACGTAAGCCAAAGTCAGAAAATAAAATAAATTTAATTAGTTTACATCGCTATCAAGAGCAAGGGGATAAGGATCTAAGCGGTTTTCAAATATTAGCAGAGTTAGTGACGAAGCGGCATGGATAAGTAGAGAATGCCAGAAATAAATATCGGAAATGGAAAACGAATGTACGACATGTTGAGACACGATTAGAGGGAATGAACAAGAGAAAGAGAATCGTTGAGGATTGAAATGAATTTCAAAGAGCGTTATAATTAGGTGTAATTTAAACCGTTGCAAGATACAAGAAGAAGAGGAAGAATACGAACCAGAAGATAGAAAAATAAAAGTTGAAAGTTGAAATTAAACAATCACGTTCTCGTGTAACAGGATGCGCGCGATTGCAGCGGAAATGAACAAATATTGATGCGACGAATTCGGTGGCGGGAGGATAAGTTGGGGCGAGCGAAGAGCCGAGTTATGATGTACAGAATGAAGAATTAGAGACGAAGGGAAACGGAAAGAAAATAATGAACAAAACAAGAGGAGGGGGACGAGAGAAGGGCGCGAAGAAAAAAATCTTTTTCGTTTTCCACCCTTGCCTCCGCCAGCTTCTTCTTTTTCTTCTTCTTCTTTCTTCACTCCTTCTTCTTCGCGAACAAAAAGTTTCTTCGTGGAAAGCGGAGGAGAGGAGAGGAGAGGACAGAGAGCCCAGAGCAACCGGCGACGCCGTTGCCTCGACTAATGCCACCCCTTATGCATCCCCATGCCCTATATATACATATATATATATGTATGTATATACACCGCATCCACCCCGCGCTCTCAGGCAGCCAGCGTCTTCTTCTCTAACTCACCCCTATGCCGATATTTCCCTATCGATTGATTCGAAACCCCTCGGGAATAGGCAAGCCCCAATCCTCTGCCCCCTTCATTCCCCTGCCTGCACCTCCGTAACGGTGTATACGTGTATGTATCCTACATCCTCGTTTCTTCGTGCTTCGGTGTGTCGGTACACCCCCTGAAAGTAAATTTCTTCTTCGTATAACGTGTGCATGTAACACATCGCTACCTGTAGACATGCCGGTATGTAACGGTTTTCCCGTACGGAGGAGGGAAAAAATAATAATTATAACAGCAAGGGGAAATATTTATTACGTACCTTGCACAATGGGAAAAATTTCATTTCTTATGGTTAAGCAGTCGGAAATTACAGTACGATATGTATTGTTACAATAACGGTTTACACACTGGTCGAATTACGAGAGAATTTACAAATATAACTATTTAGTGCGATTATGATTGTCGATACCGCGTAGTCTGGATCATTCAAAAAAATATCCTCGTTCGTTGTTTTTTTTAAAAATTATTATTAACGGTGATAAAATCTACTAGTCGAAATATCGATATGGATATTTTAAACCCTGAAATTATCGCACTAAACTGTAACAGACCCCGTATAATATGATTCATCCGTCGAAACGTAGGAAAAACTCTGAAAGACAAGACGCTCGGCAAGAATAAAGAGATGAGAGGAGAATTCAAGCTGATCGATACAAGTTTGCCGCATGTAGACAAGAATCGCAGAGTATTTGAAAATTATGTTAAAAGAATTATAAAAAAAAAAAAAAAAAAGAAAACTAACAAAACATCGTGCCTGAAACGCGATTCAAGGCAATTTGAGAACTGCAATGTCCTGCGCGGTATAATAATAGTCAGGATGCAAGCTCCTGACGAATTAATGATCGTGCAGAGAGTTTGGAAGGGAACGATTCAGGCCCTAAAGGGAAACCCGTGATTTCTTGAACTGATTTTCTATCGACTATACGTATACGTGCGAGCGGATTCAATCGAAGCACCCATACATTAATATTTTTCTTCTTTCTCGCACACCTACTATATGTGTCCTTTTTTCTTCTTGGCTTCTTTTTCTTTCCATTTAATAATATCCTCTCGTCCTCGACGCTACGCGACGGTGAGAACCTAACACCGCCCTGCAAAGGAGGAACGAAAGGTTCCTTTAACGGCTTCTCTTTGCCTCCCTCTCCCCCAATATCTCTCTTCTTCTCCTCTACATCCCAGATACATACGTAATGGAGCCTCCGTTCCTCCCTTCTTTACTTCCTTTCTTCCTTACTTACTTCTTTCCGTCGTTGAAACTTTCATAGGCCTGTGTATCCCCTGTATGCATACAGACATACATATATGGATACATCTTATTTTTTACATTTCACTTCGCGCGTTGCACTTTCCACAATCGATTTTATTCACCCGCCTCAGTTCCGCGGGTGTACCTTCCACCCCTATAATATATACGCACACCTCCGTTCCATTCGCGTTTCCCCCTTGCGCTCTTTCACCTTTGACAACGTCGAGGACAAAAAGTTTTCCCAAATTTCACAAGTGCCTGGAGCAGCAGCAGCGGCGGCAGGCTCATTCTTGTACGTATATACGAGATCAGGAACTTGAAAGCAAAATTTGGGGAAAACGAATAATCTTCTTAATTTTATGAAACAGAATAAATTTATTTTTCCTTCCAATCTACTCTCTTCGTTAGACATTTCATTCGTGGTTATTACCGAACGCACGTGACAAAGAGAAAACAAAAATATTTTCAAACTGTCAATTTTTAGAATTACGTAAATCCGAAGAATCGCTTCCTCGTTCCTCGTTCAATTCATATAAATCAGCTTTCAATTTTCACAATTCTGCGGAAAAACATTCTCCAATTTTGAAAAATCAAAGTACCGTAAGCAGTTATCCGAACAGCGACGGACTTCGAAATATCGAAGCATGGAATTTAAACAGAAATCGGGAAAAATGCAAATCCGTCTCGCGGCGAGGGTTCTTCCCGCAGGGCGTAAAGAATCACTATCGGGATCCCGAGTCTGCCGCGGGGGCGGTTTGTGCCGGCAAGAGTCGCTGGCTCGGTGTAATTATGCCGGGCTGTGATTGGCGTGGTTCGTGGAACAGAGGGTTGTAGCAAGCGGCTAAGCACGGGTGTCGGGGGTTGGGGGCCGGGGTTTTTAGCTCGAATTCATTAGAAGTAAAAATCAATAGGCGACGCTCTGTGCCACCGCACCGGCACCGCTGCCACGCCACCACCCGCCCCCTCACCCACCCCCCGGCAGCAGCCATGTATAAGATTACGAACGCGTGGCTGAGCGCACAAACACGCGCGCACACCTTCGGGGAAAAAAGAGGTAGAAGACCCGACACCGCCGCTCCGCTCCACTCCACCTTTTTTCCTCCCTCCCGCCCTCAAACCACCCCACCGCCACCCTTCTACCTACTCAACGGCATAGGTTTTACCGCCGCCGCCGGTTGTCGGTTCCCGATATCGATACACGAGGTGCACAAGACAAACGCTGTGTATCCTAATACTTCTGCTCGATCCACCACCACCACCCCGTTGGGGGTGGGTGGTTGGCTATCGATCGTTCTAATCGGTGCCTCAATCGTTTTCAGTGAATCGAAACCCGACAAGTATTGCGCAAGGGGGTTTGAAAAAAGACGCGAGGATCGAAAGAAGCTCTTGCCGACGATTAACCCTAGAACGGTACAGTTATTTTTTTGCACTTATACCGGTAACCGAGGGTGGAAACACGCCCCGATCTTGCAAATTCCATCTCTCGGGTACATCGTATCGTTAAGGGTCATATAGGGCCTCATTTTTTTCGGCTTCTGATAAATCATCGCGTGGGTCAGAATACTTTTTACGTAAGTTTGTAAAAAAGTGGTAAAAAATTTGCTTTTTCTCGAGTCGAAAACGTAAGCTGTTCTCTTGCGGCGTGAAATTTAAATTCACGTGGGGCATTTTTCAAACCCCCCCCCCCCCCCTCCCCCCCCCCCCCTCCGAAGGGCTAACCGAAGAAGCTTTGAACGGTCAGAGTTGAAAAATAAAACTGCCAAATGAGGAAAGGGTTGTAAAGAAATTTATAAAAACCTAAACACCTGGTTAGCGTGAAAAAAGTATATTGAAATTCTGATGATTCTATATTTTGGCTATGTAACTTTTTAGCCTTCTACATTTTGAAATTGCGTCAATTAAATTTTCTCGCCTTTGAGCATGCTATATTTTCATTTAATCCTTGTGTGGCTATTCTACCTTTCGTCTTCCACCGCTTTTTCGTGTGTTTTTCTTTTTTTATTCAAATATTCATTTTCTCATCTGAGCACTTCAATTTAGAGTCGGAGCTTGTTACTGTTTTTCACTCGTTCGGTGTAGTTCGTACATGTTGGAAAATAGATTTGTATTACCTATCGATTGCACAATAAAAGTAAAAAAAAAATGAATCAAACATTGCGATAAGAGAAACGAAGGTGGAAGAATTTTAACTTCTATATAATTTTTCATGCATTCACAAAATGTAAATCAAAAAACCGACAACAAACACAAGAAACACAGAATGAAAAACTAACCAGGATGATTTAATATCCATCCATTTTAAGACCAGGATAAATAAGGCAGGTTGTACGAATAACATCCTTGAAAAGGTTTTGCAAAGAAGATACTTTTTCCCCTGTGTATAAAGCATAATACACAGACACAGATGTTCTTAGCCGGCGTGTGCTGGTACAAAATACTGAGAAATTTGCGCATCGTAGCTTTATGTGTATTTGGAAACGGATGGAAAGAAACGCAATTGCCGGTAGAAAACCCCAAAAGAAAGGGAGTCGAGGGCGATGAGGGTCGAGGCAAATTAACGGTAATCACCCGCGGACGATCATTAGGCAAAACTTCTTTCCTTACCGGCGAAAGGAAGCAAAGCGAAGAAAAAATGGGACGTTAAAATATTGGCGGAAAAAAATCGCACAACAATTATCGCGAATCACCGTCGAAAATACAAATTATCGCTTGATGTATGCAAAACAGCGATAATATAATAAATTTGAATTGTATACAATATACAACAGTGCAGGATTCGATGTTTTTTGTTTTTTTACGTTTCATCACCTTCGGTGGAATGGAAAGAGTATTGGTTTCGGTCGAAGATCACTTTTTCTAATTTCCACGAATCTTTACGCTTTCGAATCTCTGGAATCTGGAAAACAGATTTGTAGAAAAAAAATCGGTCTGTCCGAGAAACTCTCGTGATGATCTTGGAAACGACTTGATGAAAAAATCTAAAACTTACAGGATTTTACAACGAAATGATGGGCATGAAAAATTGCCATGTCCTGTTTAATTTGAACTTCCGGTTCTACCGGAAATAAACCAGTTTCCAATGTTTTACCGACAAAATTACATATACGTTTTTCCTCCTTGTTACTTTTTCTAAATAAACGATTATGTTTTTCCCGGTTTATACATTTCGTTATTTTTTTTTTAATTTAGAAATTTTTTGTTTGTCAGAATATTGTTTTCCAATTTTTCTCTCAAAACTTTCCATATTTCGCTACCGATTCTTGTCAGTTTCAGATTTTTTCTCTCGGTCGTTTTCAAGATCATCAGAATCTTCCCTTTTCGTGCTGATGAAAAAACTGTTTTTTCGGCTTGTTCTACTTAGAGTTGAACAACGCGTTGAACGGAGCGAAAAAAATAAAGCCTTACATAAACGTGAAGAAAGGACACTTCGTAAATATTGGCGAGAATTCGCGCGTGCAAAAATACGCGTCATCTCGGCGCGTTTCTGACTCTTGCGGGTGGGCATTATATACGCGTGCATATATAATACAGCAACTTTCGTTTTAATAGCCGATTATTAATAACGGCGAGCATGCCTCTCTGCGGAGAACGAACCGAGTGTTTACTGGTAATTACGTGTTTGCGTCGAGCGAACTCGCCTGCAGATCGACCCGACCGCATGCCTGGGATAATTAGAGAGAAAGGGAAAGAGAGGGCGAAGGGATGCGGAGGGGGAGGGAGGGAGAGTCGCTTCGGTTCGCAGGCGGCGCCAGATAAAACTTATAATATTTGATCGCCGGCGGAAAAACCGCCCCCACCTCCCTTCAGCTCCCTCCGTCTTCATGCCGACTTGGTACAACGCGATGAACGCGCGATTCCTCCGCATATCGATTTTCATTCCCCAAAACATCCCCCACCCCCTGAATCGGGGGGCTGAGGTGGTGGACTCGCAATCTTCGTACCAATGCTGGGAGAAAACGAGAGAGATAAATAAATTAAGACTGCGGTGAAATTATGCATAGTTCGGTTTGGTAGAATATATTTTTATTTTTTCTGAATAACTAGATTTTTTTTTGAAAAGATCGAACGAGTTCAATTCAAGATTTTCATGGTTTTTTAGTGACTATCAGAAATTTAGTAAAAATTTTAAAGACTTTGAATCGGTGCGAATTCTGTCGAGACGTATTATTCTATGAGGAGATTGTATATCCTTGTGAAAATCACTGGATCGCGAAAACCTTGGTGAAAAGCAAATTCATAGCCTTCATTCTGACGAAGATTGATCGTAGAAATCCAAAAAGTTTTCGGAATTGGGAAGATGTAAGAAAATTATTTTGAAAAATTCATGAAAAAATCATATCGCAGACTTACGGATTCATCAGGTTTGATGATGTTGACGTTGCACGAGAATAATACTTGAAACGATCCTGCAGGACGACGGAAATTCGAAGAATGAGAAACCGAGTCCCGATACGAAGCGCGTGAATCAGCTGATAAGTATCGACGCCAACCATTCCATGCATACGTTTTTCCTTACATGCGATTCACTTGAAATTTTACATTCATGGGTATTTGGGGTAGCTGATTACGAATCTGAATTCAAAATTTTTAAATTCAAACTAGCGGATCCAATATGGCGGACGTAAATTCAAAAAATTATTTGATTCCGATAAAACTTTACGCTAAATGGTCTTTGAAGTCACTGATTATGAGTCTGAACTCGAAATTGAAAATTTTGTAACGGCGGATCCAACATGATGGATCAAGAACAATAAGAAGAAGAACTTTGAAAAAATTCTGTAAAACTTTTTGGTGTAAATTAAATTTGTGTAAAAATTTGCATTCGGATTTTCATGGTAGATTGGTCAAAGAGCTTTTTTCGTGGAAAAGTACGAGTTTCAATCAATCGTTTAGATGTGCGTTTGTGCAATAAATAAGTTTTATATTTTTTCTAGACTTAGAAATATTTCAGGGACCATGTGGAACCAAAAAACTCGGTAGTTGTTGTCATAAAAGTAGTTTAATAAATAAAAAGCTGCAAAAAACGGTGGAACGCTGAGCGTCCCAGCGTGAATCGAAGGATGAAGCTCTGCAATCGTTCCGCAAAGCTGGAGCCATTAACCCCTCATCGGCCATGCAAAAGTCCTCAAAGCTGAAGGAGAGTCGAGGCGGCGATTGAGCCTCGGAGAGCTCCTTGAATGTACGGGAATCGATTAAGCTCCGGTCAACTCGTGCAACTCGCGTTCCTCCCGCGAGTGTGTAATTACAAGCAGTTGGCACGCGACGGGGAAAACGCTGCGGCCTGTGAACTCCCTCCCTCGCAGACGTTCTATTAAGCCCTGGAATATTATTTTTACCAAGACGTGTTCAGGATGAATCCGTGGCTGGACTGTCCGAATGAAATTTCGGAAGAAAAAAAGCGTTCTAAAAATCACCGGCAATGTCGTTTGCGCTAATGATTACTAAACTGCTTGTGAAATTTTTTTTAAATCATCTCTAGAAAGTTTTTACGGTGAATAAAATACGCTCATAAGCGCTAGCGTTTAGTCATTATCAACGTTCTTATTACAAAACCTTTTCACAAATAGTCGATATAGCTTAGTTTGGGTTATTCTAAATCGCTCTTTTTTATTTCTATCGCACAGAAAAGGGATGCTGTGAAATTTTTTTTCCACCATCACTGGAACAAATAACACAGCTGGATATTATTTGATCCGGTTTTTATCGTAATCAAATACAAAGTCGGTACATTTGTGGGTGTTCCATATTTCTTAGTTGAGTAAAGTTGCACGCAAATTACAATCGAGCCCTTTTTTCGATCTTACAGTAATTTAGACCGTTCACTGTAACAGTCGATCCGAATTCTGGTCAGTCTGTCCGATTTTCATCGGCACACGCGACTTTCTACGAATGTGACGCAGGATCGACGAATCCAGGGGCGTGCATATGAATTTAGATCCCGTGTACGCAGGGGATTTACAGCTCGTGACGGTATCGAGAAAAAAGGAAAAGATAGAGAAGCAGAAGAGGAGCGAAGAGGGGAGGAGAGTATGTGCATCCAGACCGTGTTAGACCCGACCCGACCTGACCCCCGGGGTGTCGTGCATCCAGGTATAGCAGTTCCCCGTGCACGGCTATCGCACGGTTCTTACCTTGAAAGAAAATCGAGCCGACTCGCCTGCGTGATCATGTGCGTAACGTAAACTCGCGCAGTTATCGCGGGCTTTGAAACAAACGTCGGTTTCTAACGCTTAGTGCAAGAAAATTTAAACACATCGTTAATTCGGGTTCACGGTGTGATGTTGTTTTATACGAACACTGGCAGATTCAATGAAATGGAATGAAAATTCTAGTCGGATAAAATAATCACGGTTGCGGTTGAAAATATCTGAATGAAGATTGATAATGTCTGACCTAACCTAACCTAACCTAACCCAACCTCTGAGGTGTAATGACCTTTACTATAAATATCGTTAAATCTCCGAAAGTATTTACCTTGTTGTGTCGGAATAAAGCTTAAAATCTGGCTAGAGCTTGTAGCTATTTAGGGAAAAATAGAGAGTCGAAATCAGTTGCGTAGTTTTGGAGTTACACGCGACATACGGACGGAAAGACAGAGAGACGTTGAGTTTTATGTACGTAAAAAATAGATGGCTGAGCAACGTGGCTGTTGATATTTTTCAATAAAAAAGTACACGGATTAGACGATGATTTACTGATTCGAAGAAACATCTCTGTTCGATGCAATGGAAATTATATGGCATTGTTTTGAAGTATGATTTCATTACCGAAGAATGCTTATAAAAATATTGCGAGCTTCTTTTCATAAAAAAAAAAAAAAAATTGCTAATCACGTGGTTCGACAGTAAAACATTCTTCTCGCGCAATCATCGAGGAAAAATAAATCAGTCGCAAAAGATTATCGCGTTCACGAACACACGCAAGTCGGGTACGTACTGTAAATATGTTTAAGTATGATGTGCGGATGCATATCCTTGCGCAAAACTGTTGGACGGTGAGGGAAAGAGAGACAGAGAGAGAGACGGGGAATCCGTGTGTATAATTTCAACGTGGAAGGTATTAATAACGGTGTAAATCACGCAATGAAAAACGTTAATATAGTACACTTTCACCGAGTGTGTCTATATGTGATTTACAACTTGTACGCACGCTTATACATGCCTATATAGGCACATAATACTCG
Source organism: Neodiprion lecontei (assembly GCF_021901455.1). Taxonomy (NCBI): domain Eukaryota; kingdom Metazoa; phylum Arthropoda; class Insecta; order Hymenoptera; family Diprionidae; genus Neodiprion; species Neodiprion lecontei. The sequence goes on from NC_060262.1 coordinate 21,563,721, forward strand.
TGCGTATACGGTATGTACTTATAGACGATCTGAGTCGACGGACGCACGCGATTTGTTACGCCGATGTTTCTGCGTTCGCGTTCTCATTTCCCTACTGAATATTGTCTCTGTCGCGGTGTCCGCGATATTTTTCTCCTCTAATTCGCCCAGTTTCTGCTTATTCAGTTTTTTTGGTCTAACTATTTTCTCAAACTACACTTGTACTAAACCTATCTTTGGAATTTTTTACCTTTTCGTAACAAGTTGAATGAAAAACAGTTTGATTGATCCGATTCCTGTCGCTTCAGGAAAAGTGAAACCATGCTTGGTAATGCCGTTTCAAAGGCAAAGAATATTCGGATCTTTGTGCGATTTCACGGTGATAATTTTAGTTCATCCTTTTTTTTGTCGATCAATTATACATATCTAAAAAAAAAATTTCAAATTCACGATTCCTGCGACTCGGTTGTACTATACTTGCCCGAATATCGACTGTATAGATTCGCTAGGATTGAATTCTCCAGAGGATTAGGAAAGTGCGCGGTGAAGTTTGGCGGAATTCCATGCACTGAATATTCGACGAACACACATAACCGACGTTGAGTATAAGGGGCGGGTCGAATCGAAGCCCTCGAAGAAGCTGCTTAGAGCTGAATTTATACGCGCATCCTGACTCTCCGGGTCCTAAATTCTATTTGAAAAATCCAGACGCGTGCCGGTTGCCTTAATTTCCATCTGCCGGCCGGAATTTGAATATCTATTTTTTATATGAAAGGGATGATCGCCGCTTGCGTGTTAAATTTGCATCTGTGCACGCGGCACGCGCGTATGAATTTCACCTCGTTGATTCTGATTCTAATTCCAATTCTAATTCTAATTTCACCAATCTGAATATATACTCTGAAAGGTGAATCGTAACGTGTATCGTACACCGCGTATACTCGCTAAGCGTGCTGCAGGCTTGTATTACATTTGCGTGCGTGTTTGGCGCGCGACTCCATTCTTCAGGTACGAAGGTACCTTCGAATTCGGATATTGGTGCACACGTTCATAGCTTACCTCGTGCGGATATTTTATACTTGATGTCGTTACTTGAAAATTCTTTGGTGAAATGGGTTTCAATAACAGTTTAACCCTGGTCACCTACACCTATGGAAATTTCTACATTACTTACACGGGGTCACGCAGACCCCGGCCAACTTTGGAACGTTATTACATTACGTTATGCAGTTACGACTTGAACAACATTCTGAGACAAAATTTAGCAATTCAAAAATGGATATCGATGTTAGTTTTAGAAAAAAACCGACGAAAGTGAAAAATACGTAATACATACACGGGGTTTCTCAGACCATAGAATTTTTTCAATCATCTTCATCGTACTTGCTCGAACAACCCTGATTCAAGCGCGCTGTCTTTAAAATTTTACGTTTAATGTAAGCGACTAGGGTTGAACAGCGACGATTCTGTCGAATCGATTTAACAATGCTTCTTGTTTTAATCGCAATTGTCAATTCTGAGACTGATTTGAATATTATTCAAATGCGTGCAGTATTCTCGGAATCTGAAATAATGTTCACATGGAACGAAAGAAAAGAAAAAATACTTCTCTCTCGCTGCAGGGAAATTTTCCGATAGGTCAGTACTGAACTATCTATACGCAAACCGTTTTCGTAGATACAGATTATCCACTTGATTAAACTGAATATTGTAAAAATCAAGTTATTGCAAAAAAGTTTCGCCGGGATTCGTAATGGATTCAAAGGTGAACCCCGTAAGAACCCGAGCAGGAGCAACAGACACGCGTCGAGATTCATCGGACGTTTACATCCGGCAGAAGTTATTCGTCCCTAAGCGAAAAACCCGGGGCCGACTAAAAAGATGCACACGCGACGCTCGCGAGCTCGTTGAATTTAAATTCGAATACAAATTTGGTTACGATTTGAATATTTATTGATGAAAAGGTGGCGATGTCGTTGGGTCGCCGGCAGACGAGCATCAGGCAGAGACACGAGCCGAGATCATTCAGAGAGTCGGTTCAGGCATCGGCGGAACATTTTCACGGGCAAAATGTATGCGTGCAGCTTATATATTTGCATATACGTCGTCGGTAAAAATCGGGTGAGTGAATGGCTGTGCACTTGTCGTTGAAAGGAGGGACGTGACTCTAGTTTACGAAGAGTTACGGTACATTCGATGCACAATATTATACGGGGGGGAAAAAAACAACTAACAAGGCGTAAAAGCTGGACGGAAAATTGGTCTCGAGACGAATTTCGGAACGATATAATTTAATTACGTTCAGCTCGGGAAAAGTGATTTGAAAATTGGAGACGACGGTTGGGGTTTGTAATTTCGAGAATCGAGCGGTCTCGCAACTCGAACCAACCCCTGAGGCTCGCCGCTGCGTGCCTGCAGCCGCATTATTCGAACTGGTGTCAGACGGCGATGAGGAGAAGATCCATCCTTCTTCTGTGGGAATCGTTTCGCAGCTCTATCGCATGCCGCATGCTCCAAATATACCGAAATATGCCCGGGTTGTGTGAGTATTTTTGTTAGATTCCTTTTCCAAAATTCCCACCACCTCATGCGCTCAGCCCTAATTCCCCTCATTGTCCTCGACCGCCGAACGAGAGCCTTTGCCTATGGCTTCGTTCCTCTTTATCCCTCTCTCTCTCTCTCATTCTCTCTCATTCCGATCTCTCCCCGGGCGTATAAGTGTCATTTCGGCTTCTCCTTTCGCCCCCGGCGCGACACGTTGTACATTATACCTGCAGGCAGATACCTGCAGCGCTACGTCGGATGGCGTATGACGAGTTTATGGGTGCGTGTGTGCGGCGGTAGTAACAATGATTATGATGATAATAATAACAATAATGACGGCAACAGACGAGGATAGCGAGAGAGAGCGAGAGGGGCAGGAGGGGTGTGAGTCTAGATCAACCCTTCGTCGTCGGTGAATGAAAGAGAGCATGAAACGCGTGCGTGTACGATCTGAAATGTGTGTGTGTGTGTGTGTGTGTACGTGTATGGGTGTGGGGTATATATATTTATGAAAGGAAGCTGTTGCAAAGGGGTTAAAGGGGCCAATAATAGAAACAGTGGATAGGAACCCCTTGTGCGCGACCCAAATACCCAAATGCCGAAACACCTAAGTACACGATAGAGCCCCGAGACGAGAAAGAGAGACGGAAAGTGGAGGACAATAAAGTGGTAAGGGGACAGAGGGAGAAAGAGAGGTAAAAAAAAAAAAATACCGCTGTGATACAATTAAAATATACGTTGCGCTGGTTAGGGAAGCTTGACGATCTCTAATCTTTCGGGTTATATATAGAGAGAAGGAGAAGAACCTGGCGAAATAATGTGTATAATAAAGAAGGGGGAAAGTTGATCTTGGCGCTCCTGGGATGGTGTAGAAGAAAAAAAAAAAAGAAGAAATAAATAAAAAATAAGAAGGGAGAATAAAAGGACGATCGATTTACGATGGGTACTAGAATCGTATCCCGCAAGAGGCTAGGAGAGAAAAAGTATAGAAATAATTTTTCCAACCGCTTTATCCGCTATGCCGCTCTACTCGGAAACTCGACTTTGTAAGGCACCGGATAAGATCGCCCGGGAGGAGTAGCCACGTTGTCGGGGGTTGCTGGGCGCAGCACGCACACCAGCGCATGCCTACGTGCCTTGTAAATGCATATTTCGTTGGGGGGGCGAAGAGGGCCAGGCGATGTAATGCCAGGTATTTCGCGCGCGCGGCCCGCGCGCTTATCCTATGCGCCAGAACGGTCACGTGACGACTACCTTTTCCGGTCTATGGCTACAAGCCGAGGCTCCCGTGCTCCCACGGAATTCACGTGCAAATGCGCACTCTGTGCATGTGTTCCCTGGAGCGGCTCGCTTTCAACGCCATGTATTTATCGATTCAGAAGACACAGTAGGTCAACTGTTGCCTTTCAGCCTTTTCATCGTTACGAGTCGGACGGAGTATCCGAACGAAAACAACGCGGTATCCGATATCCGTTAAAATACGAGAAATTAAATTAATCGTCGCGTCGGATATTCGCCGGTTTACACCACTCGTCTCGTAGCTCTTCGCAAGACGAATTCGACGAGCCCTAGCACGTTGATTTCGCATTATCCGATCGCGAGATATCACGGTTTGAACATCGTCGCTCGCTAACTCGCGCAGCGTCACTCGCGCGTGTCGCGGCGCTAGCGCCGCTGTAAATCGCGATATCTCGCGACTGGATTATGCGAAATCGATGATCCAAAGCTCGTTCGATTCGTCTCGATCCAATGATATTTCCAATGTCATTGAATAAATGATTGATTGCTTTTTTCGTATTTGTGAATCGCGCGAGCCGATTCCTGTTTCGTTAACGTGGTTACAATTTTCATGAAAAACTGTGAAAAATCGTCGAAAAAAGCGGAAACAGCTTCGTCAAATGCCCCGTGCAGCTAGACGGTCGGTGAATAAATTCCAGATTCAAATTCATCCGGCACGATCCCTCGCCGCCTGCGAAGAAGCGTTGCTGTTCGATTTCGCTAGCTAACGATCGAGGAATATCTGACCAGCCTGCATGGAGGTGCATAACCGCAGCGGGTCGCTCCATCGTTACTCGACAACTGCATCACTGCTTTTGTCAGCCAAAATAAACACCGACTGAATCGGAAATAGCTGTTTTGACACAGTTTAACGTTACTTATACGGAGCGCATGGTTGCCCGGCGCGACTTTATACGCAGATGAGACGATCACCGATGATACGTCTTTGTGCTCGAAGCTGAACGGTACAACTCGAGTATATACTCGCTGAGTATACGTACATTATCACGTTCTGCGGCAGATGATGAGACGGAGGAAGAGGAGGAGTGTATTTTTGCGCTGTCAGCGGCGATTTTTCTAGGTGTAGCATCCTGTGACGTCACAATTAGTGTAATTACAATTACAACACAGAGCCAAGGCAGCAGCAGCAGCAGAAGCTTGTAACCGCGGGAGGAATTAGCTGCGGAGTGAACGGACGAACTGACAAGCGAGATAATTAGACGGGACGAGACAGGACGTGCGCATTAATTAATTAGCCCAATCTAAGCCCACTCCGCTCGTTCTAGGTACATATCATCAACGGCTACCCAACTTGGTCCGAGGCTCGCGACCTCGAAACCTCAAATCTGAATCGGCAATCGGACGATCCGACGCCTGCGAACGGCGATTATCGATTTTTCGATCTCTCAGTCCGTGAAAGAGAAGAAGAGCCTTCCGGAACGATTGACTGCTGATTTATTTCATTCTTCTTGATTTGTTTGTCTCCGCTTCCGACGGTTGGAAGCAAACTTCTCGATGCAGGTCCGGATCTCGGTTCCATTCATCGCACGGAGTGTAAGTACAAGTTGAGGAAGGGACCCGTTTAGAAATAGGTTATTCGGAGCGAGCGAGGATGCACCTACTGTATCAGGTTCGCAACGGCTGGAAGAGTCCGTTGTGTTTGTACCTGATTCCGATCGAACGTCGGAGATTGGGAGACCTTCGGTGCTTCGAATGGGAGGAAGGATGAAAGTGTTGAAAAGGTACGCAGGTACCTCGAGCAGCGAGTACCTACCCAGTCGATTAAACAGAACCGAAGGCGCTCATTAAAATGCTAGACAACAAATAACCGATCGGCTCTACGTGCCCGCGCACCCGTCATATACGCGGCTGATTAATTGTCCGATTTCCTGTTCCTTTTCCCCCCTTTTTCTCTACCTTTCGATTCGATAATCAATCAGTCGCAGGCGAGGGCGACTAACGAACCCGAGTCCCGTGCAACGGAAAACGTCGCAGCTCGCCTGGATGCCCAGAGTTCGCACCATTGAGTCTCCAAGTGCCCGTAGTCACCTCGACTCCTGGTGAAGCAGGCTGGTCCTTGGCCGTCCCCCGAATCCCCGTTCTTCGCCCTCGAGTCCCTTTGTCCACTACCGCGGGACCCCGATCTCACGTGGGGGGCCCCGATGCAGGAACGCGAGTCCCAACAATGGTCCTGCTCGCCCCGAGAGCTACAGTTTCGAATATTTTAAGAGCCTTCCAGAAGGATGGCCGCGTCTTTAATTTCTTTTCTCGAGAATGAAGAGAGAGAGAGAGAGAGTGAGAGAGAGATAGATAAAGAAAGAATCGGGACGGTGGAGAGAGAGAAAAAAAATTAAGCCGAATTCAGAACCAGCCGTGCGAAGGTAACTCATCGACAATGCCATCCTTGGCCTCCCCCTATCCCTCCCTCCATCCCTCTTAGCTAGCATCCTAGAGCTCTGCACTCTCAAAGAACACACAACCGGGCACACACGACTACCATGAATTTTTTTATCCGTACGTGTATCTGTGTGTCCATGATAGATGAACCGGTAATTCAATCCATATGCATGCCAACGTACAACGTGCATTCGTATAATGTCGATACGTATCGATTCGAGTAACGATTTTCGGATCGTACCGAACGTTCGCGCGTAGAACACCAGATCCTTGTCTTGATCTCAGACTTGATCCGATTCTTCTCTGACCGTGGATTCGTAATTTACATCTTGCGGGGATTTCTTTTTTAACGCATTGACTGAGTGAATTTTGGTATTAAGCACGAATTTATTACAATACGCTATGTGCAATTATTACGTTCGAAGTCCAATCGTTATTTGTGACGCGAAATGAACGATGTACTGAAAAAAAGTAATCAAAATTCGTTGGAGCGGATGACTGGAGACCAAGTTTTGAGATGATTTCATGAATCAAATATAGTCGATTACAGAAAACTGTGGAAATGAATCAGCAATGGACTGATTTGAATTAGAATTTATTAACTGCCTGTGACCATTTCTCGAACTACTTTTAAAGTTTATCGTTTTCATTAGCTTGTTCATCATTCGCAGGAAACATCATCCCGTCTAACTTATTTCACAAAATTTCAATCCGCAGTTTCACCACACGTGTATATATAAAGGCTTTGCTAGCCTGCAGAAATTCAACGTCTGAACTTTTTCGATCTGGTTCCACATCCCGAACTAGAAGCTACAATTCAAGTTCTGATCATAAAACGGTCGCTTGTCAGCTGCCGGTTCGAGATACGATTAAGCGGTTACAATTAACCACATAACGAACGCATTCAGAAAACGGTACTCACGAATTCATCCAGTAATCTTGGCCAGCCAATTGTTCCGAGAGGAACGGAGATCGTCGTCGATGCGGCAGAGCAATTAATTATCCAGATGAACGAAGGTGCGTTTTGGAGTCTGCCGGAACCCCCGCAGATCACGGCTGGGGTGCACAGATTTCGTGGAAGCCGATTGCCTATTAATTTCTTAACTTTATCTCGAAATTTTCTCATGTCCTTCGCCTTCCTCTGCCGTTATCAAAATCGTCGTCGTCTTCGTCATCCGTCCGACTCCCTTCTTCATCCGCTCATTTTTATTCCCTAATGTATGGAGATGCATGCGAACCGGTGTCACTCGGATAGGAGCCGGACTCCCGGACCAGTAAATCTACACTAAATCTCCGCTATATGCGTGCCATCCTCACAGAGACAGACAGACGCTGGGTCCTCCATCCCTCTCACGGACTCTCCGCCTTACCTGAAGAATACCGGACTCCAACTGTGCCCAGGCCTTTAAACAGGGTGCCTCATCGTTCTTCCGTGCGTACAAGACGAAACGCGCGTTTTCTCGCATAATTACAACGCGTCTCTACTACGGTCGAAATCAACGAACCGCGGAGTAACTTGGAAAAAAATGAAATAAAATAAAAAAAATACAAGCCGAGAGGGTAAACGTGTCGAAAATCGAGCTAAAAGAAGCGGATCGCACTCTGAATTATTCCATATGAGGAGAAAAAAAATCGTTCGATTTATGGCTTTCCATAAGCGACCCGACGCCTGGCGCACCCTGCGTGAACGGCCACCTGGACAGTGTGAGGACCGGTCGACTGGTGTTGGTAATTTCGGTAAAGGAGCCCGAGAATCGACGGGGACACAATTTCTGTATACCTGCAGGGGGGGACGAGGCGATGATCCTGATGCAGGGCAGTCGCATCCCGAGGGAGAGGCAGGGGCCTGTTTGAGTTGACCAACGTTTTAGTGAAAATATAAAACCTCGGGATGAGTTTCTCAGCGAGAAGGGACTGCCGGTGTCCTGGTAGCCGGGACAAGACAGCCGACAACGCCTTCTATTTATGTACACGTATCAATGCCGCAGTGCGCGCTTCGGATGTAAGATCTCGCGGTGAGCTGGTCAGTATTCCGCTGTGATTGTCCGGCCGTTGATCATAGGCTTGTGTTATTATTTTTTTCACTCCTTCTTCATCGCGCAGCGTCGATCCGGATATTCTAGGAATGTCTTCTTATTCCCCACGTACATACGCTTGAATCCACAGAGATAAAACGGCTATCCGTTATCGGCTATAACCGAGAAGAGCAAACAGCCCGACTGACGGGGAGAGATATCTAGTCGGGAGCATCGAGGGCTAGTTCAAGGTGTCGCGACGTCTTCGGTGCAAAAGTACAGGGGGAAAGGTGAGAGAGAGGCGTGACGGGAATTATCTGGTGTTTAACCTCTTATCTACGGGTACGCTTATCCAGCTCATACGCGGCTCTCGATATCGTTAACCGATAATTTAAGGCCCTGCCGAGATAAGGCCCCGGTTTCCGAGAGCCCCGGAACTAACAAAGTCTCCTCTCGCGGCGTTTTGAGGAGAGAGACCGCTTGTTGGGCCGAAGCTTATTCCGAATCGCCGTGTATTAGAGACATCATCGTTCAGGTAAACGTGAGCTACGGACTCTCTGTACACGCCTTTGCCTCATCGACGTTCGTGTCTTTTGTTTGGCCAGTTGTATTTGACTAGGAAAACCTGATATCGATACTCTCTTTCTCATTCTCGTTCTTCGTTGCCTCTCGTTTGTACCGACACGTCGCGCCACGATCCAATTCTTGAACGCACATGAACGACCGAATGACGTATTCTTTAACTTTAAGAATTAGTTTGCCTCTTTTTTTAACGCGTTCCTTCCGCAGCTTTGTTATTTTCATATGAAAGAGGTCGAATTCGACTGATATCGGTACAAGATTAAAGCGACTGATCAGAATATGGGGAACGGTGTGAAGAAATGAGACAGAGATCGTGAATTAGAATTACTGTAGTATCAAGTTTTGATTACGATGCACAAATCTGAGTCATACGATTTTTTAATTTAGAGATTCTGAGAACGAAAACTAATTCTAATATCAGACAATTGGAGATAAAGAGTAGGAGAATTTTGACGTTGATGATCTAGGATCTTTGTAATATCTATCTATACTCCTGTTATAATTTAAAATGAAGCGTACGTTTGCCGAAACAATGAAAAGTAGAAAAGGTGAAAATAATGAAAGTGAAAACATATAGAATTTTCATCATTTCTGTATTATTCTGCACTTCTATATTTACTTCGACCTTTGTAAATCATTACCAGAGCGAGTAAAATATTTATCATTTCTAAATCAATCAATTTCACTGTTCTACGTTTCGATGATTCTACACGCAGGTGTATCATACGATTTCTGAATTTTTTAATTCGTCGAACGATGCGTTCGCATTATTAAAAATTTGACTAACGATTCCACTTTTTTTCTCTCTACGAGGGTAAAAAGAGAGAATTGATGAAACTGCATGAAATATTCGATGCGCGGTCGGAAAGTTTGCCACGTGGGCGTGATCTGTTCGTGTAGCTACACACAGGGGGTGTAAGGTTCGAGGAAGTTCGAAAGGGAGCTGAGGAAAGGGCGGCTCACGGTGCGGCAACAAGTGACCAAGCAGGACGGCGACGACGTGCTGGTTTCTAGCGTGTGTCGCGCGTCTCGCAGGAGTTTCACCGCAAGAAAACTCTCAACCGCGCCCTCCGAGTCGCCTCGAGTCTCGTCGCGTCGCGACGCTTCGTCCCCCCAAAAGTCTGGTCGACGACCGCCACCCCCGGACGCCTCCCAGACCAGCCGACGACAAACAATCGATATATCGATCTCTGGTGAACCCGGAGAGCCCTCGGCGAGGCGAAAACAGCGAAGAGTCGAGCCACGCTCGCCACCCAACCGCGTTTCTTGGGGTAGGCCATGGACATCCGCGATTCCTAGCTCGCTACACCGCGATGGGGTGAATGGGGGTGAACTGCCGGCTGGACGCTGTTCGCACGCCCGGAAAAACGTCTAGTTTAAGCTCCAGCGTCGAGGATGAATGAGCATCGCTTGTCCGAATCGAAGGTTTGGAGGAGGGAAAGTAAGGGTTGAAAATATCTTCAAAAATGTTATTTGCGACAATGACGGTGAACACTAGGATCACCGTTGTTGGATGGAAGTTAATTCGAGGAAATATGAATAACGTAAGACAAGGTATAGACTGTTTGGGGAAAAGGTTTTGTGGTTGAAACGATAAAAATTATTTCATTCCGGTGTTTCGTTTCCGATTATCATGTCTTTTCGATCATTTTTGATTACCGCTAATATATCCGGTTATCGCCGGTAAGACAAATTTACAAATTATACTCAGAATAGGAGAGGATAAAAGTAGATTTTTGACAGTTTAATTAGAGTAGAATTTCTCGAATGTTTTTCACACGATTTGTCGAAGACTGGTCAGCGAGCAAAATAAACCCAACGTCACGATAGTTCGATCTTATTAAACGTTCCAGTTATGAAATCTTTTTCAAACTGTTGGTTTGTGTTATTTGAACTTACTCAGATTCATTTCCGTTGCATAACAGGAATGTTTTTTCATTCGTATTAACTGTAATTGACGCAAATTACGTCGACGAAGATTTTTTAAACGGTTTTCCCTCTTTTCCAAACCTTTAATCTACACGATGGAGTTCAAATATCCTTAGCCATACATTCAGTTTACATAACATCACCGAAAAAAGTCTGCTTAAACGAGAGTCATAATACTGCTGTCGATTAAACTGAATTTTTATTTTTACTTTGCACGTAACTCCAACCATATCTGTTTTACAATATACAACCTCCTCGTTAAATCGTGCAAACAAAATGAAATCGTACAATTTTATTAAGGAACCGAGGGCGTTTCTTGAAATCAGTTTTCCCAATTTGAACCGTGTTTACGGAGTTCAACACGCCCCCCTCCCCCCCCGACAATCCTCACCGTATAAGCAAGCCGTGTTCTTGGCTGAGGGAAACTGTTTGAAAGTTATTGATCCGTGAGACGGGGGATGACGGGAGTTGGTAGCCGCGAGTCTTTGCACAGAGTACTCGAACTATGGGTATAAGTGCACTGATAAAGGCGAGCAAAGATATAATTAGAACTACAAAACAAAGACGAGAAAATGAAATGGAAATATGAAAGCCGGGTAAAAGTAAAGTGGCGAGGAAGGAGAGAGCGATAAGGACGAGGGGTGGGAGGGGGGGGGGGCTGGACTGTGGCACTTACTTGGTCGTAATCATCCCCTCCCTTCCCCCCCGGCTGATAGTGCCACCCTTTCATACAGCACCACTTCGTTTGTACTTATACCTATGGGGATAATTGTGCACATGTGTATGGATACGCAAGGGTCACCGCACACCCATCTGTTGGTACGGCTGTGTTAACTCAACGGCTTGCACCTGTTTTCGAGAATACAGGGCGTGTTATACTTGTGCAGGGAATAAGTAATTCAAGTAAATACGGAAATAGGGAGGAATAATAATACCGATGTCGATAATAGGATATGTCGAGTTTTGTTGGTAGTGTTCAGTGAAAATGACGATCTGTTGTTTATGAAAGTTGTGTTTGGTCAATGAATTAATAAGTTTGCAATTGAACATCGATATTTTTTCAATTCGATAGAATCAATGTTCAATGAGTAGGCGAAGCTTGAGGGGTGCGTGAAAAGTTTCTTTTACACTTTTGGAGTGTTATGAAATTTAATGGGAACTGACTCTAATTCTTGACTTTCTTGTATTAAGGAGTATCGAAGTAAGAAGTTTTATTTTTCTCTGACCATATGTTGCGTACACGTAAACTCTCTTACAACGCAGTCTCGAAGTCAGTCCATAAATTTGTTTTCACTCTTAAATTGACATTTTAAACGTAAATAAAGTCCGCTATCGTCTGAACGGAAGTAATCTATTCAAGTGGTGTTCGTTTAAAAAAAAAAAAATTGAATCGACCATCGGAATGCAAAAGTTTTACTGATCTGGAAGAGGAAAATAACTCAGTTAAGAGATGAGCTCGTAACGTGGTTCAAAAACTGTTCTCCTCTCCTCTGATCCTCGTAAATTAAATAAAAACTTGACGATTGGACGAACATAGACATCTTCGGCCAGTTCGGGGAGGTAAAAAATATGACGCGAGGACCGATTCTCGATGAAGGAGCGTGTGTACACGCGAAAGGCAAAATGGAAAGGATGTCCGAGTATCGTGTACCGTTCCTACCCTGCATGCGATAGGACGGTTGGAGGTTTCGTGGCGGAGGACGGGAAACGTGTTATTTGTGATTTTTCCCGGGGGTAATTTTCGCGGAGAAGCGAGTCCGGCATGTCAGTACATCTACCCGGGGACGATATTTGTACACCCGCAGCTTATGGCGGCGCTGGACGTGGTTGGGGGAAAAAGCACAAGCCTCGACCATCCTACTTGCGCTCTTGCTATTGGCGACTCGACACGTATGCACAGCAATAAGCAGAATCGATACGGATGGCCCGCCAACGACACCCTTCACTCGGCGCACACAAGTCCACCCCCCCTCATACCCCCCTGAATAATTGTACCCCATTTACTGAAATTATCCGAAGAGCTTCCGCGTCCCGAGCCGGCCAAAGTAAAACATAATCATACACCACGCTGTCCTCGGCCTCGTATAACCACCGCTGGGTTTCACCTATCCACGCAACGGTTTGTACAACTCTTCTTTTCCAAACAGACATAGACGCGTGCAAACACCTCGGGGACGCAAATTTTACCCCGTATGTAACAATTGTCGTTCTGTATTGCGGTATCGCGTTGACGGAAAGCGTTTTTCGTCAGTTTACTTTGCAGACGCGAGCGATGGTGTTGCGCTGGAATTTGTAGAAGTGAAGAGTTGCGTGCAACTTTTTGACGCGATTTTGTCAACCGCTGTGTTTCGATGTCGGGAAACGGGAGTCTCGGAATTGGCGCTGAATTTTCAATGTTTTATCTTAACCATTTTCTTCTCTCGATTCTTTGTTGCAGAAAGACACCAAATCGTTAATTCCTCTATGCCGGCGCTGCTCCACGGTAAGTTTACCCTCCGAGATCGGTATCTTTACTTACTTTAAGTCGACGAGCTTGGAAGAAGATTGAATATACCGTACCTGACTACCTACGCAAACACGTGCATTCCGTTATCACTTGTCCGCGATAAGAACGCGCGCCCTCCATCCAAAGTAAACGTTTGTCGATCGGGACGTAGGAGAAAAGGTACCGTAAAATCGACCGCAGATTAACGGGAGAGAGAGAAGCTGCGTCGTATTTTTAATTTCAACCACTCACCGATGGAAATATCATCCTGGCTCGTAGACCGAATTTCATTGCAACGTTAATACGTGTTTGCACATGCATATTGTTACACGGACAGAAGCGTACAGCGACGAAGAAGAAAATTTGACTTCGTCATGAAATTACGGCGGATCTATCATAGCACGGGGCAATTCCGATGCATTGTTTCACTGGCGGAAGTCGCTCTCGCGTTATGAGGCATTTCCTGTTTCATCGTTAGCACGGTGCGCCGACTCACGCACTCTCACGCACGCTCGTGTATACTTGTCGGTACCGTGCACCTACCTTATACCTCAGCGATGCCATTACACGCGTAAAGCGTGACCCACACATTAGACGGAATCCAGTGTGACACGTATCTGGCTTTATTACACCAATACCGAGTCATTAGTCGACCGGCGTTAATTCGTCAACAAAAACTCATGTGTACACGTCATGTAAAACTCGTGAAACACTGTTCCCCGTGCAATGCTCACCTACCGCCAACCTCAATCGACGGCAACAACAATAGCCTGGCAATTATCCTATAATTTCACTCACCGCAAAATACTCTTCCATTATTATAATAGTATAGTTATATAAAATAGAACCCATGGTAAGCAAACGACTCTCCGATCGTCATTATCGTCTTCTGTGTCGCCATTGTCACAGTGACGTGTCATTATCACTTTCATCGTCTCCCGGTGATTGTTATTAAATACAGGTATATGAATATCGTTATTATTATTGTCGAGAAATAGCAACTGATGGAATAGATAACGAGTGATATTTTCCGAGATACCGATGAAACAATTCGTATTATTATAGATGGGTATCCGTGTTTCAAGCGATTGGCAATGTTATCGCACGAAATTGACGTACGTGTGTTGTTAATTAACAAATAATTCATGAGGTAATAATCGTTATTACAACTATCACCCGCTAAAAGCTTCTGTAACCGTCATTGTTGTATGACATCGTTATCGCTTATTACACCTAGTAATGATAATCAATCAAACATGTATCAAACCAAGCCGGGACTAATACACAGAGTATCAGAAACAAGAAGAAGAATTGGTAACGAAGACGGAGAATAATAAACGAGTATGAAGAAACGGAAGTAACGCTCCTGTGCGCCCGCATTTTACGCGACGGATTAATCACTCCGCGTAGACAACAAATGCATTCGGTTACACTACCCGCGAGATAAAACTCGGCGAACGGGGGTTGAAGGGGTTGGAGCGAAAGAAGAAAAAAAGGGGATGAGTGCGGGTTGTACTTTACCTGTTTACCTCTTCGCGAGGTATATCATCTGCGCCCAAACGGCTAACTAGACCTCGCGTTATAAGTTTTTTTAGAGGGGGGGTGTATCCGGAGAAAATTAACCCCCACCCCAAGTATATACGCGACACTTTTGGCCGCTAGATTATATCTCAGTATAGCTTTCACTCTATATAAGAGTCGAGGGCGAGCTTTTCTGTGGTTAATTAAACGCACAGATCACCGGGCTGTAATTTACCCCCTTCCCTTCCCGATCCATTTATTAACCATCCACATTTCCCCCGTTTCTTGATCTCGCTTAAGAAGGGGAAAAGTTGCGCGATGGTCGGCGTGTTCTTATACGATATTTAAACGCTTTTTACATATTCCACTATCAGCTGGACTGTGGGGGTGGAAAATACTGATACGAACAACACGGACAGTAGCGTGCCGAGAGATGAACGGATTGAACGCGACAATAACGGGGTGATGTTATTGATTGAAAAGTTTTAACGAGAAAAAACGACAATTGAAAAATCACTTTGTACACAACAGCCGGATTGAGCGTTGAGTACGCAGACTGGTATTTAATAAATTTGAAACCACATTGTAGTAATTGGTGTTTGGAATTGACAGATTTTTAGTGTTTCGATGTTTAATGAGTGTCTGAATTCAATTGGAAATATCATAGAAAATGTGTAAAGTATATTATTTCGTGATCTGTTTGCCGTGGATAATCGATGTCAACATGATACTAGTTTGGTTCCAACTGACTCTAGATTTTTTCAAATACGTGGCACGCAGGCCCTGCTTACGGACACAAAGAGACACGAGAGAGAGTAATTCTTACTCTTATTGGTTCGCCTTTTTTCTGGGGGAAATAAACTTATCTCCCTTGCATAAAGAGCATTCAATTTTCGTTCCTAGAAGTTTCTACCTAGCTTAGCGAGGACTGCAGAGTTCTCTTTTCTTAAACATCATAAATCGCCGATGTATGGTTCTCTGCACTGTCTCAAGTCACGCGCTTCTTTTTCCACTCAGAGGTCGAAACCTGAAGCCCTTGGGCCCTCGAGGCCCCAGTCGGTCCGAAAAAATGTCGTATAACGTTATTTCTAATATCTGTTTTTTTTTTTTTTTTTTTTTCTTTTTTTTTACTAGTAGGTACGTAGGTGCATGTTTTAATTGCTCGATAAGAGTGAAAAAATGTATAATTAATACGAATTTCGCGCGCACTGTTCTCGACAGAAAAGGCAAAAACCAAACCAAGAACGGAGTTAACAAAAAAAAACGAGACGAAAAAATTATAATATCGCGGGGCGGGAGGGGGGTGGAATCGTTGAATACGAGATCTCGAGACGGTCAGGTGGATGCGGCACTGCGGGAGGGCCCCAACCCCTCGAGAGAATAGCCAGCCGAGCTAAGGATATTCTTATGAATCGATGAAAGAACAGCGGGCATGCGCGCAAGAATCTTAATAACTCATGCGAAGGAGAGAAAACCCGGAGCTTCTGACTCCCCCTCACCCCCATCTACCGCTCGCCTTCTCCGGCAACCACCCAACTCCACCCCGTTATTGCGATCTTGCGGAGTGAACGTGGATAACGAATCGCTCAACGATACGCGCGATTTCGTAATTTGCACCTTTCCACCGCGTTTGCACCACCCGAAAAGAAAGGACGAGTAAAAGGATTCGCCGACTTTACAGTAGATTTTCAGGGTAAAGATTTTTTTTTTTTTTTTTTTTTAGGGGTTTAACCGACTGCAATTTGGATGCTGTGGTTATGTTGCAGTGTAGAGGTATACCAAGATTTTTGATTCAAACCTTTGTCTCCAAATTTTAATCACCTCCAATCAGCGGAGAAGATATTGTCTGATGTATTTTTTGTGTGAAAAAGTACGAGCTTTCAGAATATCAAATTAATTTTTAACTACGTATTCAGGGATTCAAAAAAAAAAAATATATCCTTGTCGACGTTTTTGGTACCGTTATCAAGTATATGCAAAGTATTTAACAATTGTTTTAAGTCTTGTGTGTTAAAAAGTATATATTTTCAAGCTTATCCAGAGATTTTTAGCATCGGTTGGAATTAGGTTCATAATCAATTTGGTATAAATATTTCAGAAATATCGAATTTTCGAAATATGTATTCTATATTCCTGAAATATTCAATCAGATTTAATCACGATCTTATTTTAACCCGACTCTAAACATTATGAAAATGTATTTTTATATCTACGTTTTCACACGGAACAAATGAAAACAATCAATTCTCATCCCTTTCACGTCTAAGGAACCGAACGTATAGAAAAAAAACGCACAAGAGTGTTATTTTCTTTTTTTTTTCCTTTTTTGCAGTTACCAAAAATTTACCCAGGAACAGATTTCACGTTCAGCCAGAGCAAACAATGTTAAAAATATCACAAAGCTATTCTCGTAAACGGTAACGCACGAGGGCTTAAAAATTGGCGGAATTTAATATCTTATCGTACACTACGACGTACGCTGATCGGAGCCAAATCGAAATTTTTATTCCAAGAGGCTGGCCGAGTGCTGAAATAATCCGTGTTCACATTTTGAAACTTCTTTACGCTTTATTCGAAACTTTCCGACCGACGGAAGATCCTTGCAGGTATTTAGCAAACTTAGGCAGAGCTGTAGACATCTGCTTTCGCTGAGTGGTTTGGACCGGGGGACGGGGGAAGAGGATAAGAGGAGGGGGTGTAGTTAAGAGTCTGGTTCGACTGGTGTTAAACAGGATCGAGTATTTATACCGCGGGCAACTGACACCTTTTTCTTGTCGTCGTTGTCGCCGTGATCCCGTCCCCTCCCCGCCCTTCCCTTCCCTCCCTTTTCTCCTCCTCCTCTTCTTCTTTCCTCGCCACTTTGGGACACGCTATCTTCTTGATTACCCGGTCCTAATTAATTCCTCCGCGTTCGCGTCGTCCTTTTTTTTTTTTTTATTTTATTTCGCCTCGTCGTTATATTATCATCGCATCTTTATTTAATTCCTGTTGTTTTTCTTTTCATTTTTCTTTTTACAGCTCGTTTCCTTTTTCAACAAAACTGAGGATCGAAACGTAAAAAAGAAACCCAGAGAGCTGCAGCTCGTAGATTTATATGGTCACAATTATTGTCAGCATCGCTGAGTCTTTTCTGAAGGGATCTTTCGGATTTTCATTGTGTGTAAACAGGGCAAAAGATTGGATACAGATTCTTCTGTAAAAATGTTTTACGTAATGATACTGAAAACCGAGACGGTTGTGTTTTCAACATTATTAGAAAAAAAAAAAAATTTCGTACGTGGCTCAAAGCACTTTTAGAAAATAAATATCTCGTCAAACTTGTCTCTGACTTCGATGTTGTTTCCTTGTGAATAACTACCAGTAATATAACAACAATGCGGCAAATATCCTTGATTTTTAGCAAAGACTGCAACCTCTTTAAACTTTCAACATATCTTTTCGCTACATTCCAAAAAATATCCTAATTTTGAGCTTGACCCATTCGCTTTTTTATACACTATAGTGTACGATCTTGATCTGCCATTTTTTATGATTTTCTCCATATATCATATGCGTGTCAAATAATTGCCAAGTACATGAAACAGGGGTAAAACTTTCTATTTGTTTTGTAGAATTATTCATGTCCAAAAAGTGTTTCTTCAATCAAATAAAGGCATTTTGAGTAATCGTTTTCATTTCAAAGTGAACGGGTTAAGTCGTCCTCATTCTCTTATCTCACCGGAAACGCTAATTGCGGATACGTCTACGCACGAATCAACCCCATACACATTCACCACGCATTCATCCTTAAAACGGGCGATTCGTTTCACGGCGATCGTCCCTTGGAGCGAAGTAAAAAGCTCTCGTTCTCGCATAGAGCACATAGCGATGACGTCAGGCAAGAGGTAGGTCACGGTCAGACCTGAACTCGTTCTTCTCGTCGGCCACGGACGGATAGGACAGCCATCCTCCCACCCCTCCCTTCCCTCCTCCTACGACATACGTCCTCCGGCTCCCACACACGAGGAGATCGAGCCTCTCTCTCCTCGTGCGAACGGTGCCAACGAACCCGAAAGGCTGACACGGCGACCCGAATCGAACGATTTTTGCGGCCGGGCATCGATGGTCGTTTTATTTAATTTTTTTTATTTTTGGGAGGGATGGAGCTTTTGTTTCTTTCTCTTTTTTTTTTAATGGCTTTTTTTTTAAGGAAATAAGAAATACCGCGAGGAACGCCCGGAGCTTTTCGCCAAGGGAATCTCGCGCTTCGGCTGCCGGATTTGTTCTCCTCGTTTTCTCCCTTCGTCGATTAATTGTGTCTGTTGATTCGCCCGATCGTGCCTTGGATCTCAAACACCCCGCAGGACACGGACCGACGCTTTTCACTGGTTTCTTCTATTCGCGGACAGTTGGGGGTGGGGAAAACCAACTGGCGAGAAACGGGGAGCTGTTTTACCGCTGAGGGTTGTCGCGTGCGATGCGGAATCAAGGGGGTGGTCATCCTTTTTGCGATTTTGTTTCAAGTTAGGTTGTAACAGGTGATATTCGTGCGAGACGATTCGCTAAGAAAAAACGATTGCTTCTTCGTAAGGTAGTAATTTTAGCTTCGTCTTACAAGCTATCATGTTTTGAAAATAATCTGTAATTACTGTTTAAGTTATCACAATTTCAGCAGACATTCTCGACGAGCCTGAAATTCACGTCATTATGACCCTGTCCGTTATGTCCCTAAACGTGTATTTTCACACTGAAAACATTCTTATTGTTAGCTGCCTTGGTGCTTTCTGTTGTTCAGTACGTGTTTCATAATTTTATCGAACTTCAGCATTTCTTTAATTAGGTTTTTTTTTTTAACCATCATCGATTCTAACGGATACTAAATTTCAGAAGAATCTTGAAGACCATTTCAAAGTCACCGTATCGAAAGCAAATTTCAGCGATTAGAGACCACTTTTCAAATCTCGAGGCTTAAACACAAAAATTACGCTATCGTTTGTCATTTGCGAACCTTGCCAGGTGAAAAGCAGTTATTCGAAGCTAACCTAAAAAAATCAACCTGCTCTCGTAGGTGTAAAAAAATTAGGTGCCTGCTCGTAAAAGTTTATTCATTGATTTCGAGTACTCGCCATATTCTCATACGTCAAGGTTGGGTTATCAATAAATATCGTTGCGAAGAATTTTTAGCCGAAGAATGTGCATCGAGGATACGTTACGTTCTTTTTTCTTCACTTCACGTCCCTCTCATTGCGTCGGCCGTTTTACGTCTGCAATAATTCCGCCCCTCACCGAGGGTGAATCTCTGTTCGCTCAATGCTAAACCCTTTCGTGTCAGCGCTCCCCTTCTGATAATATTTAAGGGATGTTTTAACCGTAATTAAATAGCGAGGGTCCCGGGACGTCGAACGCCCCCGTCAACGCAAATTATCGCGCTTAAGACCAGCTCCTCGTTAATTTACTTTTCATTAGCTTTCACCCCTTTTGAAGGAAAGAGAAGGAGAGGGCTGATTTTAACCTCGCATATTTATCGCGCCTGCAACCCCTTCGCTGTCGCCTTCCACAATCTACTCCTTTCGCAAACGACAATCAACAGGTCTCGACCCCTGGTCCCGATTTCTGAAATGATCCTCTCTTTATGGAATTATCGAATCTTCGATAACTTATTGCACAAATAACCGCATACCTGTATAAGACACTCGTTGAAATATTGTTGATTTTTTAAATTAAGTAATGCAGCTTGTGAAATTTTTAGCTTCTAAACGATTTATTTATTTACTGCGGAGTGTATTCTTCGTCAAGTAGACTATATCGCCGAAAAAAAAGTTTTCAAAGACAGGCTGATAGATTTTGAAACATAACGTTTCAATATTTTGTACAAGCAAATTGAAAGTCAACCTTTTCAGAATCTTGGATCGAATTCATTTTTAATTCTAACCCCTACGAGTAACGATCTGACAACGAATTAAAAAACTGCATATTTTGAATTTTGTATACGTTGATCATTTTACAGATCTTAAATTTAAAAAATTCGGAATTGAGCAGGAACAATTGTAGAGTATACAAAACTTTGAACAGCTTTGATTAGATGTTTTGAAAATATAATAGCGATCATCGAATAACACGAGTGTCAATAAAACAGTATAAAAAATTCTAAGTGATCCGAAAGAAGCAATCCGCCGACCATCTTATCATGCAATATGCTACACTGAGAGAAATTTTCAGTTCCGTTTACCGCTCAATCCTTAACTATTTTCATTCGTTACCACAATCGAAAAATATAGTTCTAGGTAGAAAATGAAAGTTACTTTTCTAGCCGTTACCAGAAAGTCTAGTATCCGTTACTATTCTTTCTCATTACGATCACTGTTACTAGATTTTCTTGCAACTGTTGCGAAAATTTAAACTCAATTTTTCTAGTTACCGTGACAAATGAAATTTTTCTCAGCGTCGTCAAATTCTTCCGCGTTAATCGTCTATCCACCGATTCTCCTACACCAGACGTAATTACTCATCCAGCTAGTTGTTATTCTCGATGTAATATGCATGTACGACGTGTCGAGTGGCAGGGACGGGGGCTGTACGTCCCGGGGATCGAAATAACCCTTGCTTTGCATCTCACCTGTTGCTTTCCGAGTCCCGCACCCTCGATCCCTCGCGCCGACAGCACTTGGTGGCTAATTAAAGACTGAGACAGTGGCTGGTTGGCGGTGTTTAATACCTCTTTGCCCTCGCCGACTGTTATCACCCTCCGGTAGTCACAACCAGCCAAATCCCACCCATCCTCCCCCTTCTTTCAGTTTCACAACCTCCGCCGCGGAGGAATTAATTAACGGCTGCTGGCCGAGGGATCCAGCGACTCATTTAGGGGATGTTTATTTTAATTTTACTCCTCGACCCCCACGGAAGTCGGTATCTCACCTCCCTTTTCTCTCCGGTGATTTTTTATTGCTTAATTAACTTCTTCTACTTACAAGAATTCATGTAATTAGATTCTTGTTAATTTCATCCCCCCCCCCCAACGCCTCGCGGTCCGCGGCTTAATAAACCCTGCAGCGTATTATTACGACTCTCGATATCGATACACAATTTGAATTCTCTTTCTCTTTGTTGATAACCAAGCCAAATTAGAAAGAGAATCTTCTCCCCCGGCATTCAATGGGGAAGTGAGGAGGAGGGGACGGGTAAGAATAAATATAATAATTGAGATTTTTTCTCATCCGGTGAGCTGCGGGCCGACGGTTATTTTTCTTTTTCCTTTTCTCATCTCTCTTTTTGTATTTAGGATAATATTAACGCGTTAATTACGGTGGCTGAAAGTTGGTACAGCGGGCGGAGGCAGCGGCGGTTCTTTGTTGCGGATAAAATATTATTATTATTATTACTCTCATTCGGCCTTTTGCAGCGAGACGTTGAAGAGGGGTATTTCTCTGCGGTGAAAAGAGGAGCTACGTCCGCGAGATTACCCGGGGTAAAGATAATTGTTAAGAAACGAAAAGAATGAGGGTCGCCGCTGGTCCACCCCTACGTTCGAGCTCTCTCCGGCATCCGAGAAACGTCGGACAAAAGACAATGAGCAAAACGAGGGGGCCTCAATGGTTCGTTTACAAACACCCGGTTAATTGCTGGCAAATATTATCCCGCGGCATTGCAAACTCCCGCGAAACAGAGAGCGAGAGAGAGAGAGAGAGAGAGAGAGAGAGAGAGAGAGAGAGAGAGAAGAGCGGTTATTATATGAAAGGGGGAAAATACAGGGAGGAACTGATCTTCAACCCTTCGTAAAGCGTACAACTGTTTGAAAAGATGATCATTTGTAAGCTTGATTATTATGCGCCAGCTGCTTCGCAGCAATCTTTCCACGCTCGCAGAACCATTTTACGATTAGCTGCCGGGGGTTAATTGTGCGAGACAATTAATGACCGAATCCTTTTAAAAACATTGCGGGGCGCGATTAATTATGCGCCTATAGATAAGGCGCTTTTGCATCATCCGTGGCTTTTTAACACTCACCCTCTCGGTTTGAGAACTTATACCTAATATTAAAGCCACATCGAAAAAGAGTTTCAATTTCTTAACGGGGGTTGATTTACGAGGTAGTGAACGTTTCTTCTTGATTTCGCGATGAGGATTCTTTAAAATTTTAATGAATGATGTGACGGTAAATTTTTTATTTCAAACTTAACACGAGTACGAAATACTTTAGCCTAAACTATTCTGCTAAACGCTGTAAGCTGTATAATCTGTTGTGGCTGTTTGGACAACTTTGATTTGCACGCAATATTCTTGTCTTAACTTCAACACCAGCGAAAGAAACGATTTTTTTTTTTTCGCGATATTTTGACATACGTTTTTCTCAAAGATATCGATGAAATTTAATGAATTTTCGCATACTTGCTATCCAATTGTTCTTAATGCTCTAATCAACATTTCGGAAAAGAAAAATAAGTGAAGTATATAATGTGAAGAAAGAATATTTCTACATGTTTTCTTCTTCAGGATCTATTTCTTATTTTGATCAAGCAAGCAAGAAAATTGTACTTGTATAAAACGACTACAAATATTACAATATTAACAATGATGAGGAAGTTTCATGAAGATAAAAATTCTACGCTTCCCACGTGCGTGAAGTAAAAATCTTTAAAACAAAACAGTTCCTATTTTTCATTCCGATGAAACCAGCGTAATTGCGAAAATTACATATGTCACAGCTTTTCACGTACAGCTTATACAAATATACTTTGGTTTTTCCGATTTTTTACACAACTAAGCTGTGTGAGTATATTGTAATTTTCGGAATTTTGCTCTATCGTAACTTGAATTTCGCATCCTTGAACCATCGGGTTTCGGACGATTCGAAACTTGGCTGTTTCTCAAAAATTCGATTTCTTTCCTTCAATTTTCGCCACCAAATAATTTGCAATTAGTTGTTATCGGAACTTTTCGAATTCGGAGCTTCAACACCGCCCTCAAAAATTCATATGGAACGGCAAAAAACTTGACAGTGATTGCGGAATCTTCCGCGTGTATTACAATGACCGAGGGGCTTACGAATGCAGACGCATAACGGAGCGAGGCGAGGTAGCCAAGCGGGCGTGACTGCGTTAAGTCAAGTTAACTTGAGGTTAACTCCTTTAATTACTCAGATTTAATCAGAGCCCGACTGCAAGCGCGCGAGTATCGCCTCGCCTCACCTCCTCCGTTATATTCTCACGTATCAGCGTCAATGTGTAATCCATGCACACTCGCGCTTAAAGCGAGACGGCCTTACCGCTTACTTACTTACTTACTTACTTAACGAAGATTAATTACGCTCAAACCAACCGCGCAGGAACACGGAGACCGCGGATCGCGCTGACTTTGGCGCGTAAACGCCGCGGTTATTTACGTACCTTGCGGTTTGCACGCGAGCGAATCTCTATCCCGAGGGTTAGCGAAACGCCCGCATGCATTAGCGAATCTACCGGCGTGCTCGTCTTCGTTTCTCGATTTACAATCAACGGGAATTGCGCGTGATAGAAAAATTATTCGGTCGACCAGAAAATTTTAGGGCTAATTAGCATCTAAACTTCGTTTTATAAAGTTATAATTTTAATCAATAAAACGATCTTGCTCAGACTTAAGGGAGGACTCTGGTAAGATTTTGATAATATCGAGTTTTCTGTTTTTGAAACGATTGAAAAAGATTTGATCAAAAATTCCTCCCAACAAAGTTTAGATTACGGTGTTTACGCGTCTTGAGAAAAAACTTTAATCTTCTATGATGAAAACGTATGATGCGCAAGGAACTTTTGGCGGAAAATTTCCAGCGCACCGCGCTGCAAAAAATTGAAAACTTGAAAATGAACTCAAAACTTCGAGATAAAATCTCACGTCAATCTACTCATTATCCGGCTGGATAAATGAGCTTATTTCTGAACCACAGAGCCCCAACACTGCGAAAACAATATTTGTTAATTTTGGTCCTCGTTCGGGGCCGAAAAAAAATCGCGGATATGGGGCAAGATTCGAAGAATCGTTCCGGGAATAAGACGAATTGAGCGTATTTCACGAAGCAGCACAGCGAGACCAGCAACTCCTCAGCTATTGAAAAGTAGTCCCTCTTCCTCCCTCTCTCTCTTCCTCTCTCGGTCTCCCCGTTGAGGTAGGTCCATGGTCGATGGTCCGTCGGTCGGTGACTGCCTATACAGACGAGACCCACAGCTGATCTGATACACAGTGCCAAAAGACATGGTTGCGCGCAACACGTGCACGCACCACACACTCTTTTCCCCTTCTCTTTCTCTCTCTTTCTCTCCTCCTTCCTTCCCTTCTCTCTCGAGCTATCATCACCGCCGAGGTGTGTGCAACTATTCGGTGGACGCGACACGGCTCGTCGATCATTCAAAATTTTAGAGAAAAAAAACGAAATGGAGAAAATTTCTCAATCATCCGTTGACGATTCAGATCCTTTTTTTTTTTTTTTTTATCTAGTTTCTTTTTCGCCGATTTTTTCTCCATCATATTAGTGAGAATTTTTTAATTATACTACCGGTCTGAAATATGACATTATACATGACAATTGAACACTAACGTTGAAGGAAAACATCGATGAAGTTTTACATCCTTTTGATTTACATGAAATTTGAACTTTCGATGCAGTATTTCAAACCAATGTATACATTCAATTTCTGAAATATTTTAGACAATGTATTCTGACGTGTTTATTATATTTTTCGTCATCATTTGGTTTTTTTTTTTTTTTGTTTTACGGCAATAAGCGGCATCATTTGTTAATTGATTATCAGATTGCAAATTAGATTCCGAATTGCGTTATTAGGAAACCTGTAGAGTTTGACCAAGAGAGAAAATTTCAGCAAAAAACTTTTGTGAGGAACTTTTCGCAGAACACTAATTTAACACGTGATTTGCATCAATATCTATGAACCGACCGAACGTAATCAATCCAAACAGGCAGGAATTCCGTGATCGTCAAGAAAGTTTGGATTTTCACTGACGAGTCCCTTTAATTTAAAAACCGTCAAACAAAGAATCACCGTTGACTAACTTCGGAACAACTTCAGAGTTAAATTTACGAAAAACGATTTAGTTAATGTTGTATGACACGGTCTGTTGGATTTTAAAAAACTCGAAGGTTGCGAATTAACTGGTTCCCCTAAAAATGCATCGTTACATAAACATTGAGAAATCCCACCTCATAAACTGTAAGTTAGTCTCTAATTTTTTCAATTATCTAGGATTCTCTTTAGCAAACAAATTGAAATGTTCTAGTTTCGGAAAAGAGAAATTCATAACTAATCGCTACTAATTCCTATTGCGTATAATCGGATCATTGTTCGTTTCTACTTTCTACTATTTATTCTTAATCTTGTTGCGAAAATATCCGCGCGCCCCTTTGATCGTCCTGCAGGCGGTCGCGGTTGAGAGCGGATTGGTTCGGTTTGGGATGCTAATTGCAGGCGCGCGTGGGTGAGAATATATGGTTTATAGTTTGGTACAAAGCTGGCCCCTGGCCAGCTGAAACTGACGTCACGTTACAGAAATATCCCCAGCTAATTAGGTGCCCCCGGTGTTTTCTATGTGTCCGTGCGTATTAACAGAGTTTCAGCGCAAGTCTCCGCTGCGTTACGTAGCAAATCGCGAAAATTCACCCACTCCAGTCACATGTGATCGAACTTCGCTAAACTCTGAAAAATATACTCGGTGAATTCCCCTCCTCCTATTTCCTTCGGCATTTGAGGGGAAAAATTAATGCATCGAGATGGAGATGTTGCATTTTATTTTTTCGATCGTTTTCAATGTTATTTGTCACGGCTTATTTCAGAATCAAAGATTTTAATCGTCCGCTTATGCTTGTATGTAAGAGATAATCATCCGCGATGTTTCGGAGGAAAGGAGCGAAGCTAAAAGGAAGAGACAGAAAACAAAGAAAAAATCGGCGAGAACTTAATCGTAATTTGTCACTACCAGTATTCGTTCGTGTTAATTTTATGTTTAATGGTCAGTGTTCGTTTTTTTTTTTTTATTTTATTTTATTTTTTTTTTTTCACTTTTTGTTCTGAGAAGTCCCGCATTGACGAAACGACAAAAACCGCAAACACGTCAAGAAATGTACAGTAATTGAATAATATAATTTTTACCTTGCAGTTATTAATCACTCGAGACGAGACTAAAAAAAGATAAAAACGTCCCTGATCATAAATTACTTAAATACCTACACGATTCAACCGCGATTCTAGTTTTCTTTCCTTTCATTTTTATTATTTTACTTACGCTTCGTTGACTAATACCGCTAATTCAGGAGGAATTCGTGCAGAGCGTGTAACGTTATTATATATTCATTCCACGAAATTCTGACAATTTTGGCAGCGTGGAATCCACCAATATCCGCATCAGTCGAAGCGGAGCCAAGAAAAATGAGACACGATTTTAGTTACATGTGCCATTGAATTTGAGTTATTAATTGTTATTTACCCGCGCGGACTCTCACTTCCTGCACTCTCTAGGGGAGGGTGTAATAAATATACGCACACGGACGCGTAATAATCTGCGGTGCAAGCAAATCTTCGTCAAACATCCGGCGTTAGTGGCGGGGAAAATAGCGTCCGCAATAAGGAGCTGCGGCATGCTTTTTACTTAAAAGATAAGCCTTGTGTTTTAAAAGCGAACCGACGCTGCCATAGGACCATAAACTTCTCGAGGGGAATTTTAGGGCTCGAATGCTCGGAGGCGGGGGCGACAGACTGTAGGAACCGCGGAGTCTGTGCAATGCACTGAGAAAAATTTCATTTCTTATAATTATACTGAAAAATTCTTGTAAAATCGGTGTCGTTTCGGTAGCGGTGTTTAAATGTGATCAGGATTCGAAGAAAATTTTATACAAGCAACTGTTGTAACCGGAATTGAATATCGCTACGAATATTAATTTCATACTAGATTTTTGGATTGTGCCTACAAAACTCGTTTTCATTTTTCACGTAGAACTGTACAGTTTTTTGGTTGCCTTAAAATATTGGAACAGTATCTGGGAAGGACTGTTTACAAAGTAACCAAAGCCAAGAAATTTGTCCCGGTGGTAAGCACGTGAGGAAAACTGATGAGAAAAAAAAAACCAATCAAAATTTGAAAAAATTATTTCAACAAAACGATACGGAGGAATCGTTGTCGATATTTTCTGCGGTCGAAACGTAACGCGAACGTATCGCAATCCAACGTTGGCTGTTGGCTGGCTAAGGCTGGTTGGCTGGGACGGAAGTCGGTATTGATTCAGATTCAGCTAGTTAGCTATGCTCGAAGCTCAGCTCGAGCGGGGCTCTTTGTCCTCCTCGAAGAGGAGCCGGAGTTCCCGTCTTGCGAGAGAGACGAACGAGGAGGCGGAGGAACTGGAGGAAGAGGAGGAGATGACACCTTCTCTACCTTTAACCAACGTCCTATATACATACACATTTCTCCTCCTTTATATTCCCATGACAACGGAGTTCCACCATGGAGAGGAATCGTGTCTCAAACTCAACTCCGAATACCCGCCAAAAATACCGAGGAGAAAAACCACTCCGCGGTTCGAAATATACGGGAAAAATTGTCAAGGAAAACTTTTTCTCGCTGCAGGATCAATTTGGTTCGAACGTCTGTCTTAAATCTTTCATGAATCGAATATTTTTCTCCGTGTTTTTACCACTTAAATTTTACTTACATACGGCTTTTCATGCAACGGTTCAGTGAAAAATTTTCATCAAAATAATTGCCGTGCAAGTTCGCGTGGTTTGTGCACAAGTAGCTTGATACCTGATGTGGATACGTAAAAATACCTGCAATTGATTTCATTGTGTTCATAATGACAAGAACAGAGCTATAAGAATAAATTCGCGTTTATTTGCACTATTCATTACATAAGATTACAATTCAACATCATTCCGAAAAGGTTCACAGCATCGATGTTTCAAAGATGCGAAAATCCATTTCACGCAGAGTTTCAGAATGTAGAAAGTCTCAGAATGGAAAAGTCATAACGTATTGAGGTAGAATATAGAATAATCGCTAAGATTGGTTGAACTTGATATATTATGAATTATTCTGATGAGTCTACATTTTGGCTTCCTATACTTGAAAATTCTAAGAATTAGATCTTCGGTTCTTCCAAAAGTCCATACTTGACTCTTCTCCCACGTGTCGATAGCAGTTTTTGATTCTCACCCAGCTGAAGTTAGTCCGGTTCCTGACTGTCTGAAACACATTTGTTCGTAGGATTACAGAAAATCTTTTATCTTGCGATTTTTAGTTTCAAGAAAGTCGCATCCTGACACGATTTTGCTCGAAATTCATGTCCTCGCTATCCAATCGAGTGTCAGTGATTTTCCATGAACCAATAAAAGGGTTAATACAAAATCCAGGGAAGCGCAGGCGGGGGTTAAGTTCGAGGTTAGCAGAGGGTAACGCTGGATCGCTGGGTCGAGAAGAAGTTAGCGTTGGTCTGGTTTGACAAATCGGCGAATAAAATCCGAGGTTTATCCTACCTACGAGTGAGCCGAAGGAGCGCACGACTCGAGGCGTCGTCGTACTCTCCGACTCGGGGTGGCCGAGGCGTCGAAGCGTCGCGACGCCGAGTACCGGCCGAGCCGAGGGCGGCAGCCTGCGTCGCCGGCTCGTTTCTTTCGCGCCTTCTTGCCGCTGGCACTCGGAAATCGTGGGTGTAACGGCCAAGTCCCCATCTCGCGGATTTTTCTCAAACTAAGAGCGTCGCGACGCCGGCCGTCCGTCCGTCCGTCCGTCCACCCCCTCCTCCCCTCACCGCGCTAACAAACGCGAATTCCCGCCTTGAGCCCCCGACGCGACGCGACGCGACGTCGGATTAAATCGGGCCGGGCGCGATGACACGAAAAAACTTCTGCTTTTGAAACACTTGTGGAAACACCGAGACCCGGGAGACGGGCCCTGAGTGCCATCGGGGGTGGCATTGAATATTGACAAAATCTTATCCGCGGAAGGGAAGGAAGCCGGGGGTCGAGGTTTATTGAAACATACCGGAGTCGCGAATTTTTATTGATCTGTTGTTGCCTCTCGGCCAAATACCGCGCTGCATAACTGCCCCCCTTTCCACTCGCCGATATACGAACAATATTATCTCTTTTCTCGTAACGCGAGGCAGATTTCAAGACGTAAAAATCCACAGCACGCCACCGGCTGTCGCATCGAATCTACAAACCACGCTGTTCAAATCATATTCCGAGGGACCATTCGCTTGCGGATCAAGCGAGAAACAAGTTCGAACGGATTTAAAGTTACGTCGAACGGTTTCAAGCGGTTTCACAATTATTACAAGTAGCTGGTTCAAACAATTTCAGCGTGGTTTCAAGCGATTCCAAACTGATTTAAAGAAATTTCAAGCGACTTCTAAATGGTTTCAAGTGATTTAAAGCCCTTACAAAACGATTAAAAGAAATAGTTTCAAACGATTTTGAAGTGGTTTCAACCGCTGCCAAGCATTTTGTACTTAATTTCAAGCTATTTCCAGGTGATTCCAAACGATTTCATGCGATTTCTAAGCGGTAATTGTAATAAAAATTGGCTTGCCGTTTAACCGAGTACCTATCTCCGCGTCGTTTTCACTTTCCCTGGCTGTGTCGTTATGAATTCCAAATGCCTCAACTTGATCCCATTCTCATTTTGTGCCACTTATTTTGAAGCCGTAGGTCCGACGTCGCGACGGCTAATTTCGCACCTGGTCCCCGCACTGTATAGGCAACGCGGCGCCTCTGCGGACGTTATTTTCTGGCGCCGCATCAATGGGAAGAACGGTACACAACCCGCCTCCTGTAATTTTTTAATTATCGCCCGATGCCTCGGGTCTCGCTGGCTCCCGGGACCCTCGGCTCCGATCGTGAGTCGACAGAGCTACTCCTCAACCCCTCGAGTGTCGAAGCTCAGACTCCGTGACTTTGCACAAGTTTCATCCGTCTATGGATTATTCGAAATAATTATACTTGACTTTCGGAAGCCATGCTTACAGGAAAAAAAAAACAACAACAATTTTGAAACCGAATAATGATTTAGAAAAATTTACTCAAACCACGAAAACATGTCGACGCTGTTTACGATTGCAACTGTGCAACCCGAGTATTCGCGTATCGTTTGAAAATAGTAATTTCCGAGTCTTGAATGATTGAATAATTGAAAATGACGGTTCATTAAATAAATTGGGCCAACCGTAGCTCTATACTTGTAATTTGTATATACTGAACTTTTCCCATCCACTCCAGCCACAGACGTTGTAAATGTGAGCCGAAATTGTAAATAGATGATCGAGTTTAAACGGACGGTGTGGGGGTGGGGGAGGAAAAACGGGTGGAGGCAAAATTAGAGTTGAATCATTGATACGGACCTGCTTCAGCGTTACACTGTAAGGTAAACCAGGGTTAGGGTCGAGCACTGTTTTGTAATGTACACGCGTGTGGTTATTGCCGGGGATATACCGAAAGGTTCTTTTGAAAAGACTTGCTCGTAGCCCGCGCGATTCAACTTCCTTAATTTTCATTGGCTGATATCCGTTCTCGCAGTCTAAAGCAAACCTTCACCGACAAGAACAAAGTCCCTAGAATCGATTGGCAGACAAGTGACTGATAAACCACAACTTCCAGAGTATTAAAAATTGCCCGGTCACGACGCCACTGCGATCCACTACGCAACGGTCACTCTGCCCACCATGCTAGTAACTTTTTTTTTACCAAGCTGGTTACGCGTGTGAACTAAACGAGTTGCAATCGTCGATCAGGTCCTTTCAAGAGAGCCTCTCGTTACAAAAGCCAACGTCTCTCTATGTCTGTCTGACCGTGTGCTTGGTTATAACACTAGAACTACCGAACCGATTTTTATTTTTATTTTTTCTGCATATAGCTGCAACGTCTGGTCAAATCTTAGGCTAAATTTTTAGTATTTATAATTTTGGACGTATAAGGTATAAGGAAGAAGCCAAATCGGAACGAGATCACACACTCGAGAAAAATTGCGTCGACGAGTTTTCAAGGTAACTATAAGTTCCGCAGAAAATTTCCCGATAACAGTTTTGCCATAAAAAAGATTTGAAAATATTCACGGGTGGAGCCGCAACGTGCTGCAATTATTTATACGATTACTATATAACAGCTTGGGTAATATAATCACACTTAATGACAGACGTGATAGTGCACGGAACCTGTAACAACAATATTGCATGAGATACGAGAAGATAACGGTCTTGTTTTAACTCGTGTTATATCAAACGAACTCGTGCCGCCCGCAGACGGATGGCAGCGTTCATCACTGCACTTATACATACGCGTTACACCGCAGTCCGGGGCCCGATCGGGGCCGGGGGTTCGTGATGCAGGGGTCCTTTAGCTCCTCGACGTCGCCTCTGGGGCCGACGTCGACGACGCGAGCAACGAGACAACACACAGCGTGTGTTGACGCCAAGGATGCAATATGCAGCGTGGAAATCCCGCAGGTATAGAGGTATCGACCTTGCTGAAAACGTGCAGGTGACGACGAGTCGTACGCTGTCAACCGGTCGGCATGGCGTCAACGGTAATTACCTTATCGATCTAATCACCACCCACCACGACACGTGTATAACTCGGTCTATCCACGCCGATCCCGCGCTGACACGCGACTCTTATTTATTCACACACACACCCGCCCAGTCTTAATTTATTCACTCGGTTATCCGGCCACGGCGCGAGGAATCTCCGTGAGTTTTTTTTTTTCAAACACCCGTCGCGCGCAGACGATGGGGTGATTTTTGACGAGTTTTACGCTACGATAATTGCAGCTTTTCCCAAACCTCGGAATCCTTGATCGTGTGCTTCATTCGAGTTGTCGGTCATGCCATCGGCGATCGAAATCTCGCGGAAGAAGAAGTAAGCTATCGAGTTACCGCGCCCGAGTACACGCGTGTTTTTTATCTACAGTCCTATTATACCTCCGGGAATTTCATTCCGACTGCCAGAGCAGTGTGTCGATGAACTTTTGCGCATCGTGCAATACGTGGTCCAAGATCTCCTGATTCAGTGACGTCACTGGTCACGCATCCGACCTTCGTGGTTGAAATAAGGGCACACCTACCGTGTTGGTACTACAACCGCATGTCCTGGGACGGCAGGCGGGCGGGTAATTATTCAGAGTTTCTATGGCATTTAAATTATGTCATACGATCTGGGGTATTCGAGATGATCCGCGCTTTAATCATTCGCGCGACCTTACGCACGGGCAGCTGATATTCGTTGCTTACGATTATGGAAATTTCACTAACCGTGCCGTGCGCCGCCTGTAATGAATATGCTAATCGGATGGAGTTTTATCATCATTTCGAAGTGACTGAAACTTGACTCTTCCGAGTAACCATGTGCAGACGTTGTAGTAGGTGAAAACGTCTCGGAGAAGGATATTACGGACACTCGAGGAGTGTGTGATCTTCGGGTGTTCATTTCCCTCTCGATTCCAGTATCGGTGAAAGAAGTATACACCTAGGTAACATTTTTCTCTTGTTCCATAAATTTCATTTATCATCGCCAATTTTCCTATTCTCACACTCACCTAATTTCACCTCATCAAAGACTCGTCGGCCTGACCCTTTCGGGCTTCTCTCCCCCCCTCGCACGTGGTTCTCCTCATTTACGGGATATACGGCAATACCGGGTGACTAACGCGTCTCAGATTTCTGGGAGTGACCGATGTACCCATCTCGGCAAGCTGGTTCGGTGAGTGCATTCCCCTCTCACTCGCTCCAAAGGTGACAATGTCCGACAGGCGGGTCCAGCGGCTGCAGGGAGGCGAGGAATGCGATTTCGAGATGCGGATTGCGCCGGGTCTGGTTTAATTGGACGTTTGTCAGTCGCGGTGCGTTCTTACACGCGGATATAACAGCGGGCTGCAGCAAATTGTAAACAAAGAGTTGTAAATAACTCTCCTGGTCTTCGACGTCATCCTGCTTACACAGTGACATCGGTAGCTCCGAAAGGGCTTGCCGTAAACGGATCGTACACAAGAACCGGCCTGCTGTTCGGGAATCGGAACGGATTACGGCGTGAGACTTGGAGGCGGAAGGGAGGCGGGAATCTGACCTTTGACACCTAGCCCACAACGGATAACAATGACCGGCTGATGGCGGGTGTTTCATTGCCGACCTCGACCCCCAATCAACCCCCGCTGGTGCACTCGGACCCTCCGAAAAGCTGGAACCTGCTCTTGCGGCAATTGGTCAAAATCGGTGAAAGTTCATCCATCTCATCGCCAACTCGCTTCGAAGCGCATTCTACCCGTTTCCTCACCTAACGGATATCCGGCAAGCCTCGAGCCTCGACGAGGATCGAAACGATACGATCCCTCTTCACGTTGATCTTCGACGAATGAAAACACGCGAGCGTCGAATGCACGGCGAGTGAGGATCGAGATGATTCAAATTTTAGGAGCGAATGTGACAACGCTTCGCAGCTACCTCGCTTCTAGGTCGACGCGGTGGTGCAAAAATTGATGCGAACGTTGGATCGGGGTAATTGAATGGTACGGTTCGCGAGAGAACGCCAGTTACGACAACCAAGCCTACCATCGAGCTTGAGCTTCGCGGAGGAATCAGGCAGCGTGAGTGTATATGGGAATACTGGACGCGGTGCGGACCCGCGGGAGTATAAACCTTGTTTAAAGTCTAGACACAAAGTTTGAGACCTGGAATTATAGCGGTATAAGAATAAGAGAAGAGGACGCTGGGCCGGTAATTAACAAAATTAGCCGTAATTAGAGTGCTCTCGGTCGGCCGGTTCCAGCCGAGACGAGGCGAGGCGCGGTGTGTCCCTTCTTCGGCGATGGTCCCGACGAGGACGGAGGTCGTCGACGGGCCTGGTTCAGGGTGCGAGGAGAGGACGCCGCTAATGCGTGTGTTTACGTGTGGCGGCGGGGGCCGCCTAATCACCGACCCCGCACGGGAACTCGCGCTACGGAATTCCGTCTATACTGCCAAATACAGGATATAATATTATTATGGGCAGCGGGAATACTTTCTTGCCGCCGCTTAAGACGTGTAAATGTGTAACCGGTATCCATACCTGCGCACCTTGTAGTCGAAACCAGAAACTACGCGACGTCGATATGCCGAAGGTATCTCATTTCCGAGAAGGTATTAGCAAAACAAAGTTAAAAAGGCGGCCAAGATTTAAGGGAACCAGAAATATGCGAGAATATACCGGCATTCCACGGCCGTATATCCTCGAACTCTTCCTCAACGGAATATCAATACCTAAATCCTCCCGGTGCTCGGTATACCTTGTGTTTCGTGAAACGTGTAGCCGAAGGTAAATATCTTCGCGTTACACTCGTAGCGTTGTATGCGGAATCGTTAAAATGAACTTGTTTACGAGTATTTTATCGAACTTGAGGAAAAAACTGGGTCTTTATGTTTTTTACGCTGCGAGTTACGTACTTTTTTACAATTTTTTTTATCCTAATTGTAACGGATCGAAACGATGTGAAAATATGCGAAAGAACTCGCGAAACTTTTGGTAATTTGTGGAAATATCTTGAAGAGTGACCTCGTATCACGGTTTAATAACGGCTGTCGAAGAGTTCCTGAAAGAGAGAAAACAAATGAGTTTCGTTAATTAACCATAACGGGCATAGCTAGAAACGAATTCTTACATTATGGTATATCTTTTACCGAATAATCAGTTCAATCTCTATCCTAATTGGCCGGTGAGAGTCCTCGTTAATAAATAACAAACGATACGGAACGTGGCATTCGCGAAAGCGTTCGACTGGTATACCGCATTCACTTTCTACACTCCTACCACATACGGCTGTTGAGGATTAAAACGGCATCGTGTAGCAGTCACGATCTTCACAGAGAATCGTGTGCGGTTTTTAACTCTGAAAAGTCTTCCAATCGGATCGACGCTCGCGATGATCTTCGACCGAAAAGGCGCGGTGCGTTTGTTTGCCTGTTGCCGAAAGTGTGTCACCGGTATTAAGGATTGTTTTCACACTGCGATCGTCGATGAAACAACCTGGACACAGACTTCACGGATGAACATCCGAGCATTCGTCAACCGGTCCAAACATCCGTTAGTTTATTTTCCCCGCCGCGCGCCGGTGTGACGATCTTCAAGTGGAACGGCTTGCCCAGCCTGTGAGCCTTTGCCAGGGGGTACACAAGTGGGTTCGGGGTTGTTGTATGGGTGTCGGTGTCCGTCGGGGGTAGTCGAAGGCGCCCAACTGTCTGGTCCCTCCGTCCGTGTTACAACCCGCGGTCAAGTTTGAAAGTTACGTCGTCGGCTGACCGTGTCGGCTCCCCTCGCAGCCCCCGAAAGCAGCGCTTAGCATCCCCTCGGATTCCTTTATGCCTACCTGATCGTTGAGCTCCGCCATTCACGCGTATTATTTTATTTATTTTTTATTTCCAACCCACACCGTCGCGCAACAATCCGACCGAATTTAACATCTGTACTCGCATTCCTCGACGTCCATTTTGCCACTCTCTTCCTATCGTTGCAACGCAACGTATCGACCGTTCTCCGTGGTTTTATCGCCGGCTGATCATCCGGGATTAGGTCTCGATACCGTAAACGTGTTTCCCGGGCGTCTAGACATCCCGGTCAAGTCCGGGGGTGTTCGACTCGCGCTCCCGTCTCCCTCGCTTTTCAGCCTCTACCTGCCCCGCACCTTGGCCCGAACCGAAAACTCCATTCACCTGGCTGTCCGGATATTTTCACCCATTTCCCCCCTTCCCGTCCCGCCGACGTCTCTCGCCTCGTCGTTTTTTTCTCACCGAAGAACTCGCGATCCTCGTAACTCGCAGGCATTCCGAGCGTTTAGTCTGACGCGACCGTTCCGGGACCCCGTGGGGCCCGGTCACGTTTTTACGCGACTTCTTCCCCGTCTTCTTCTTCCTCGTCGTACCCAGCCAGCTTCCCGCGCGGCTACCGGATCGTCACAGTTTAACTCCCGTTTGCAATATCCCCGGATGTCCAACGTAGTTTAACGCTGCGCACCTACTGCGGCCACTGTATTCCCAGATGGGAGCAGAGGCGGGATGCTCGAGCGTTCGAGGACATACCAATCCCACCGCTTATGCATCCATTCGCATCTTGGATACACGTAGGTATAGACCTTATACGCCTCGCGCATACCAAGGAATCACGGAGCGTTTTGATGCCCTCGTAAAAGTGAAGCCGAGCTTCTGACGTACTTCTGCAACAGCACAGTTGCCATCCGCACATCTCCTTCTTATCCTTCACATCCTCTTTCTACTCGTCGCCGTCGTCGTCGTCGTCGAGCTCGGCTCGCGCGCGTTTACACGCCGTACAGACCAGTTCAGGTATAACACGTACGCGGTTGTGCATTCGTGGATGCATGTGCGCGCATACACGGGAGTAGCAATTCGAACAAAGGTTTCAACTGGTACTTCGGTCGCCTGTGCCCTACCCTGGCCTCCTAGGATTTCACAAAGTTGTTTATGCACCTACAGTCCGGTACAAGGTGCTGCATTCTGCAGTATTCCCGGTTTAATGTAGGCATGCGAACAATAAGAAAAGAACACGCCGAGAGCCCGGCCCCTGTTGTACGATATTGCCCGGTAACTGCACCCGGCAATCTTTGTTAGTACGTGATGATTGCGGGAGGCTGGACTGTCGGACTGATCAGCCGCATCTCGCCTCGTCGAGGATTATACTATCCGGGAACAATGCTGTTTCTTCAACCGATTTCACCGTATGTACACACATGCGATAGTTCGTTGCCGTTAGTTCGTCGTACAGCGTCGCGAGTCTCGTGGCACTTTCTTTGTTCAAAGGTTATCAACGAATGTTGAAAAACTGCAATGCTACGAGATTTAAACCGATAAATCTCTGCTGAGAATACGATCGTTTCGATCGAACACAACTTGTACACTCACTAAACTAAACGGTACTCGAGCAATAATCACAGTGCGAGGATCCACAAAGTTGGGGAATCAGCGTTACAGCGAGTGAAAATTGACAATCCAGCACCCGCTTCAGGTGGTTCGAAGCGTTGGAACGGCAAAGATGCTAGACTACCCAAGTCTACGAACTCTCAGAGGATAGACCCAGTCGAGTTGGTGTCTCGCTTTCTTTTTCTCTCTCTCTCTCGGTCGGTCGGGTAGCCGCCGTGGTGGCTGGGTCAGCCGCGTAAGGGTGGGCCAAGTCACGTGGTAGGTTGAGTTTGTGAATGGATAGGCCATGCAGGGAGAGGATCGTTCACTTTTCTTCCCGCTGGTGCTCGCCCTCCGCCCTCTCCTTTCCTTCTTCGCGGGACTCTTCTAGGCGGCAGAGAGAAAACAGTATAGCTCCATCCGTACGCAAGCTGCTTCACGGTCTCGACCTCCGGATAATGCTCCCTTCTCGGCGTCTTTTACACCCTCGAAATATCATCGGTTATTGTTGCCGCGTTTCGTGCATTCTCAAAAATTCCGCCGCATCGAAGAGCGGTAGAAACTTTTTCCAGAATTGTTGGGAGCAACGTTTCGCGCTTTCGTTATTCACGCGTTCCATTTCCGCACTTGGTACAATTGAATTCACCTTGCAACAGGCATCCTGAACAGCCCGCTGATCACAGCGTTACTCTACGCGTACCTCTAAGTAAAGGGGTAATTTCTATCCTCGTTCCGAGTCCGTTAACTCAACGATCTTGTTATGTTATTTTCGTACACGTAACCACCGGTATTACACTCGCTGTGCACCGGTATTTTTGAACACGTTCAAAAAGGCATATTTGCCTGTACGTACAACCTACCGCATTACCGGATGTCAAAATTTCATACAATTTACTCTGGGACCTAGCCTTAACACGCGTCACGACCGTTCGGAGCTCATCGGTTCTCAACCCCGGTAAGAAAGATTGGACTGCTCGCGGTATTCCGCGAAACAATTATTCACCACAACTATAAACGGAGATCGTTGACTCGCAGTGATTCCGTCCCAAGTCCGCGTTGTACGTGACGTCGGGAATGATCGCGGAATCCGGAACAACGTTCATTCTCTGCCGTCATTTTCGTTTCCCTCGCTGCAATCTTTGTCGTATTTTTCATTCTCTTCCATTTTCCCACATCAAAGACGTCGAGCGAAGGTGTGTGTAACGCGTTGCCGAACTGTTGAAAATAGTCGCAAGGTGTATGAAATTGTATACGTTGCAACAGCTTAGGGCGAATGGCCGGTTTCAAGAGCGTACGTATACACGTATACCACATATGTATATATATATATATATATTATGCGTCGGCATTTATATATTCCTGCGCAAGGGGGGTTGGTTTGAGTTTCCAGTGCGGGCTCGTTGTCGGCGGGGGTTCAAGGCAGCCTCCGAGGTCCGTGGACGATTCGGACGCGGGTAGGGGGAGCTTATTAAAAAAGGACTTAAGCCCCGGAGAACTCGCTCGTCTTTCCTCTGGAGACCGAGTGTGTCTCCTGGCCTCCCCCACACCCGCACACATACGCGTTATCCACATCGTGTGGGGATGGGGGTGGAGTAGCGGGTGGGGGGGTGGCGGGGGGGCAAGGATCCCGCGCGCCTTCGAGATATTCCTCCCCCTACAGTGCTACTCAACGCTTGTTCTCTTTTTTTCCTTCATTTTTCTTTCGCTCTCTCTCTCTTTCTTTCTCTCTTTCTTGGAGCAGCGACGAGAAGAAGAAGACGAAGAAGAAGAAGAGGCGGCGGTGGAGGAGATGGAATACGTGGGGGAGGGTGCGCGCGTTCCGTCCTCCTCCTCCTCCTCCTCCTCCTCCTCCTCTTCCTCCCCCCGCGGCCCTTCCTCGTACTTCTTTAAGCGACAGAGGGAGAGTTACGCCGCGCGGATTCTCGTAGGTGGTTTAGACGAGGCGGTAGCGGAGGTGGCGGAGGTGGAGGTGGATGAGGAGGAGGGGTTGAACGCGGCCGCGGGCGACAGAGTTCGGCTAGGGTGGGGAGGGGGGGGAGGGAGAGGTTTCGTCCGCGGAGTTACGGATCGAGCCTCGGCGTCGTCGGCGACGCCCCGCGTCGGCGGAGCCCCGCCTCGTCCCCACTCTCGGGCCGACCGCGGCGTAGAGCCGCAGGTTTTGTCTCGGGGTGGGGATCGCGCCGAGAACGGAGGGGTGGAAGGTACCGGCGGAGGGGCGGGGAGCGAGGCAGTTCGGCAGCGCGACCCGACCTGGGCACATCGCTGTCCGGCCTTTTCTCTTCATTAAAATAATATCACATATATTTCTCTATCCACGTAACACGACGACGGCGGCAAAAACAACAACAACGACGACAGCAACAAATATAACGGAAATTGTATAAAAGACGGAAACAAAAATTAAAAAATATATAAAATCATACGGGCACGTACGTGTGTATATTTAAAACAAAGAACAACAACAATAAACATACAAAACACACGAGTGTATATATATATATATATATTTGTGCACACATATATATATATATACATATATATATATATATGTATATATATTCATACATACATATATACATACATACATACATATATATATATATATATATATACAGACGCAGCAGTTATTAAAAACAAAGTTTGAATCGTGGTTAAAGAGGGACACCCTCGAGGGCTTGTGTATAATATGTACGGTACAACAATCGTTGTTGTCAACAATCGAGGAGAGTAAAACTAAAAGTTCGTCGTTGACGTTTGTGCTGTGATACAATCGAGACGTTTCAATCGTTCCAACTCTTGACTGTAATTCAGCATTGTTGTTGTCATCGTGACGCGCGGTACGGTGTACACGGTATACGCGGATTTGTTGTATTACGCGTGTGTGTGTGAGATAAATCTTTGGTGAACTACTGTACGTGCTGTATGCGTAACGTAGAGGAGAAAGGATAATAGTAATATCGCATCTGTTATACGGATACGTTCCGAGGTGACGGAGGAAAGGAGATTAATGGAAAGAAACTAAAAGATAAAGAAAGAAAAATATCAAATACCCAACTATCCCAGCGACAAGTAATATAAAGGTACACACACGTATACCTGCATTATGTAAACAAGAGACTAACGCATACCCATATATCAATATATGCGGGAAGTGGACGCGGTCGTTATTTTCATTCAACGTTGTTTCGGATTCTGGTGTTTAGTTTGCACGTCTCGGATCGTTTCCCAGTTCACTTATTTCCCTCGAAAGTTCACCTTGTACAACAGACTGATCTTAACTCAATCGCGGGTGTATCTACGCCGTGTTTATGACGTGCGATACGCCTACGTGAACTTGTCCTGCTGATAAAACTTCACACCGATCGTTGAAATGTAACACGTTGTACGATATTATTAAATACACCGTGACGTTGACCAATCAATCGTTCGACAGGCAGTGGATACCATGATAAACGCGAGTGTGAGCAGCGGTATGATGTGAAAGAAGAAGACGGGGAAGATAACTTCGTTATCAAGTGCTATAAAACACGAACAGACGTTATTTTTCATCGTTTCGTTATATACCTTTTTTTCTTTTTTTTTTTTTTTCATTATACACATTTCTTCTCATTCTACCTTGATTTCGGTAAATTTTTATTTATTTTTATTCTTTTTTTTTTCATCCACCTATTCTTCGCCTCAGTTCTCGTTCCCTTATAGTCGGTGATGACTTTCCCGGATGTTTCTTTCTCCATATGAAAATTTCTTTCACTGATACGATAATATGTGTAACGCGGTGCGGTCTGTGAAACACCGTTTGTGAAAATAACGAATGAAATAGAAACACATGAAAAAGAAAGAAATATATAAGGCGAGAATCGGTAAAGTTCCTATACATCTACCTACTTGATTAGTTGCTGTTAAGTAGTGCCAGCGTATGTGCAGTGCGCGTGTAAAATTTGAGCAACCCGCAGACTCCTGACGAAATTCATTTTATCGAATAAATCATCGAACGTAAGCTAAATCACGACGAAAGGATTACACGAAAACTACAGCGGAAGAGTGTTTATATGATCGACGTTGTGTTCAAAAGTAAATCGGCAAAAACGAAAGGTCTGCAAAGTATCGAAATATAATAACGGAGATCGGTAGAGAAGATTAAAAGAAAATAAATAAATAAAAATAAATAAAACACCAGTATCATATATATGTATGTATATATATATATATATTTAAAAACAAGGAGGTAAAATTAAATTTGTGAATTTATAACTGATTCCTTTCATACATGAAAAAAGTGACAGTGCGTTACTACTTCTAATCGGACGTTCTCAGGATATGAACCCAGGTATGTGCACAAGTCCAAACCCCTTGAGAGTTGTAACAAAAGC
This sequence comes from Neodiprion lecontei, assembly GCF_021901455.1. NCBI lineage: Eukaryota > Metazoa > Arthropoda > Insecta > Hymenoptera > Diprionidae > Neodiprion > Neodiprion lecontei. Next base: position 21,605,700 of record NC_060262.1, read on the forward strand.
ATTGCAACCCCTATGCGATTAACGATACAATATCACGAGACAAATTCGCGGGCGAATCGTTGCAACGTTACGTGTATTTTCGCTTGAAATCGCGCGCTTAACGTCGAACGAAATCGAAGAAGACGCGCGTCCCACGTGCCGAAATTCGTTCAAACCCGTTGGAAAATTCGCAAAAAACCTCGATCCGCGATTGCTCGTTACGCGTAAAGTAAAATACGGCGATTCGCTCACGTAGCGCTGCGGCATTCCGACGGACAGCGGGCGACGTGCATTAAAATCTCCGGAGTCGGACGGCGCTGATTGCCAGGCGATACAGGACGGGAAAATATTTACGGAAATTTAACGAGAGGCGAAATTCGACTAAGGCTGAGCAGGCTAGCCGTTTACGCGAACGTAACGTGACGTGCGGATCGTCGTGCACGCCTGGATGACTTCCAGTATTGTAGTCCTAGAGGAGACGAAGGTGAGAGCGGGAAATGGAAAAGGCAAGTGCGGCACGAGCGCAAACCTAATTTACATCGGATAGCCCGCCAGGCAACCGGATGCAAAATGATGTTGCGGGGTTGACGTTTAGGGACAAAAAGATTGGAACACTTGCTCGTTTCATAGGGTGGCAGTGAATTCGGTAACACAATCGCGGTTCTGGTTCAACCGTCTTGTGAGTTTCGAGACGTCTGCTCGCGGCGTTCTTCAATGCCGCATACCTAGGCCGCCTTTAAACGTGCAGCGGGAAACGAGGACCTTGCATCCCAGACACAATGAGTCGTATTATCATAATCCACTATCCTAGCTACGCGCTACCTGTCACTCACTTCTGGAATCTTAATGTTATTACACTTTGCTACAACAGGTGACCGGAGGCTCGTCTTCTCGCATTTTTCAAATCATCCGCGCGTAAGTTTGTCCACGGAAGTGTTCGTGAGACAAGCGAGGTCCGTTATTGAACGCGGTTTCTCCTCCGCTATGCTTACACGTATATTATTCATCTTGTTAACCGAAACCGTCGAAAAATTTCGACAGTTTCAGACTCGTAACGAGTACCGATTTGCTGTAAATAGACTTAAAAAAGTGTCGAATTTACCGAGATGCGATCAGGGCTAGTTACTCGGTTCGATTCGCAGACCCTTCAATCTTGATTCCTAATTCACCGGATGAGTTTACTCGCCTCGAATCGACTTCCGGCTAGCGATGCGGGTGTCAATTCGAATCCTAGACCGGGCTAGGTTCCGGGTTTTTAACGCCGGGAGTCGATCTTGCGCTTATCGCTCATTAGCCGATTACGGTTTGGTACTGATATTCGACTTTGACACTGAAAAGGAAGGCACGCGCGATATCTCGAGGCATTTGTACTTGTCCAGGGAGTGCAGATCGAGATATCACGGGCCGGTTATAATAATATCTCGATTGGAATTAACAAACGAACGTCCCACACGTACGTCGTACTTTATTATACATATTATACATCTGGAAGTAGCTTGTACTACGCTTCACTAGGTACGTATGGCTTCTCCGCGGACGAAATCCGGTTCGGATTATCTCATCACCGCTCCGGATCTGTTCTCCTCTCTTCTGCTCTCTCTTCCCTCTTGCAATCTCTCCGTCTCTCTTTGTCACGCTCTTTGTATCTATCCGTATCCCTCTGATTTAACGACGCGGTCATATCGGCCAGGGTTCGCGGCGCTTCGGGACGGATAACGCTGTCCGACACTGACTAATTATATTAAGCCCTGTGGTTCCCCGGTCGAGCGGTCTGTTACCGTGTCACAACACCGGGACACGGGACGCGAGACACACGAGACCAGAAACAGTTGTACGGACAGAAAAGTAGCCTAATATTCGGCGTCTTTTTTCACCTTGTAACTTGTTGTCCGCAGTCTTCCTCCTGCGACGTGATACTAATTTTTTGATCCACAAAATCTGTTACGAGTTTGGTTGTCCTGCGGTCTAAGGTTACCGGGAGGTGAAACAATTTGAGAGTACGCGTCGATAATTATTGGAGGATTGAAACGCTTCGTGGAAAAGGTTAAACAAACTCGCTAACGATGAAATTGAAGAAAAAATCTCACGGCTAATTGCGACTCAGATTATTTTCCGACGCTTTTAATGTATGAAAATTTTCCCATTCGTAGATCCGATGTCAGGAATCCAAATTATTTCTTCAGTATTTGAAATAGGTACAGAATCCGAATCTCGTCCAAAGTGCGTCGTTTCTCATTGTCAGTTCAATCTGTGCCACGACACAATAAAATAGGTACTGTAACAAGAAGGAAAACTTCCTACGCAAATCCTTTAAGCTACATTCAACGTGCAGTCGGACAGGGAGATATTGCAAATGGTTCGGCATGTTGGACAAACAAAAAATAAGCGTGTGGCTGTAAAGTTGTAGGCGAATGGCGACCATTGACGTGGTGAGACAGTCGGAACGAAATTGTTCTAATTCATGATCGCGTTGTCTATTCTGTCGGTCAGATATCACAGCTCTCGTAATCGCGATTGCGAATATTTTCCACAATAATGTTATGTCTCTTTTAATTGAAGATTAACTCGCGGCTAGACATACCAGTGTAATGATATGCCTACGTAGAAACGATATTTAACTTACATTAATCGAAAAGCCGTTCCAGTCGGATATCGTTCGTGAAACTTGACCGGACGATATAGAAAAATTCTTTTCAAAAAAATGATCGCGCGTCCGAAATTAGGTACCCATCATCTTCAAACGACACCATTGTTCTACGCACTGATCTTCTCACGCGTTCTCCTGTATTATACTTCCGGTAATGCCTAGTCGAAATCCTTGGGAAATTTAACCGTCTGTGTCCAAGATTTCCTCCTCTTCGTTTGTTATCCGTGATCAAATCGTCTCGGAAGTTATCCTGAATTTCATATCTCTAAAGCATGCATGGTAATAACAGGGTTCGTACGCACAAGGAAAACCGGGAAAACCGGGAAAACTCAGGGAGTTTCTTACAGCAGGGAAAAGTCAGGAAATTTCGAAAATAGGACTGGAATTTTATGTTTCTTGAAGAAATAAACTCGTTCTTATACGTACGTTACTCGATATCAAACCTCCTTTTTTTTTTTTTTTATTACTGAAAATCGCTGGCTGTTGTTTGTAAATTAGTAGTCCGACAGTAAATTAATTACTAGGTAATATTTAAGGTATTGGTATTAACATGCAAAAAAATTGTCATTAATCAGCGGCATATTTCTTCGAAGGTTACTGAAAAAAATCCTATTATCAGGCTGGAACACCTGGAAAAGTCAGGAAATTTCGGGTTCCAAAAAGCGTACGAACCCTGAATAAGTTTTATGCAGAGGGAATAATCGTTCAAATTTCGCCCTGTGCACGCGACGCGTTAATCCTGAATAACCAGGAACCATTACCGATACTCTGATGAATCGGGACGCCCGTTCAGTCCGCTCTTCTCCGCGTAAAGGCTCCAGGATTCGGATGGGATGAGCGGCCGGATTATGACAGAGAGATTAAAATCGCCAGTAGGGTACGTAATGATAGTTCATTGAGAAAAATTTCATTTGTTACATTAACTAGAAAAATTCAGTAAAACAGGTATTGTTAAAAAAAACTGTTTGAATATTGTTGGAATTGCGAAAAACGAGGTACGCGTAACCATTTTGCGCTATCGTCGATCCTTCTTTGGTAATTGCAATGCAAAATCAGTTTTTTTGGTCAACTCTACTTTTTTAGTTAGACAAGGCTTTAACGTCAATTTATTGTCGCCCTAGCGTTAAATTTCCGCAACAGTTGGAAGAAAATATAGCAACAGCGATCGTAATGAGAAAGAATAGTAACGGATACTAGACTTTCCGGTAACGGCTGTAAAACTGATTTTCATTTTGTACCTAGAACTATATTTTTCGATCGTGGTAAAAAATGAAAATAGTCAAGGACTGAGCGGTAACCGGAACTAAAAATTTCTCTCGGTGTAGAAATGGTAAATATCGCAGAGTGCGGTTGGCCCGATCGAGGCGAGGATCCAAGGATTCTTGGGGAGTCCGGAGCCTCCGAGACTCGGCTCGAGGGAATATTCAAATCAGTCGATTCGTTAGCTCGTCGGATTAATTTGCTCCGACACTATCGGACTGTGCCGGCGCATTCGTTAGCCGGCTTGTGTAGTCATAGCTGCGGATCCCCCGCCTCATAACGCAGCTAGCTTCTGCTCCTGAGCTGCACCTCGGAGAACCGGCGATATTAGTAGGTACCCCAAGTCCACTCATCCGCTCCAACTGCCTCACGCTCGGACTGTAACCTATAACTTCTCGGATGTCTGTGGACCACACTTTTATCGGTGTGTGTGCGAGTGAATATAACGTGCTTCGTGCGTTGAAACGGCATTATTCTAAGCGCAACGGCTACCGTTCGCAGTTTCCGTCTCCTTTACTTATGTCAGCTAAAAATGATGAGACTTGTTACCATCTGCACGGAGTGGATACAAGAGTCAATTTTAATAAAAACTGCGGTAAAATAGGTCTTTTGGTGAAATATACTTTGTTAAATGCAGTATTTACTCTGGAAATAGTGAAAATCACTGTGGGCAAAGTAAAATCACTTACACTTATAGTCGTTAATATAGTTGATATGGGTATTATTTTACCAAAAACATTTACGCGTGCCTCTTTTATTGCAGTTTTGAATAAGATCTGCTAGTTTTCTTTTCCTCTGTGTGATAGTCATTGAGAGAATAGATGGGATATAAGTTCCGGGACGCGTTTCTTTATCGGTATCCTTAAAATCAATGACATCTTGCAGGGTGTCATTTAAGATGGACGATAAACTGGTTTACCAATGACTCAATTCGTAAATCACTTCACAGTATCTACTTCATACAATCCAAATTCTGGTTATTTCGTCGATATCCAGAAGTGGATGGAAGTTTATCGCTTGTCAAGTTCAGGATATATGAAATTCCAATTCGAAAATATATTTTGCTTCACTGTTTCTTCGTCGCAGTGGATTAAAACGATCGAGAAAGAGATCGTATTCAAACGGATGTTTAGAACGAGAAAATAAGCGATGGAATTCCCACGTTTTACCTTTAACGCGTCATGTTAAAAATCCACACATTACGCATGCAAAATTTGTCTAGAAACAGGGACAAGCAATTTTCTTTTTTTCTTGCTAGCCTCCAATAATGGGGTACGTATTACAAGTTAACTTGACTTCTTGTTATTTTCCCCTCAATCTTAATTTCCTTTTTTCTCTTCGTTCTCTCGTGTTTCTACCATTCCGACTGATAGCAGGGGTCGAATTGTAGTATATCGGGGAATCTAAATAACAGGAGCTAATTGACTGCGATCAGTGTATAATCTATCGAGTGTCTCTTGAGATTTGAGCATTGCGCAGAACGGAGATTGAAGGCCCTGTAACATATAGCGTGAGACGTCGCCGAGCACGATTATCGTTGTATTATACGTACATCAAATGGGCACACATGTCGAGTGCACGAAACTCTGTGCATGTAGAGGCGCGTGTGATACCGGTATCTATTGTTACCGACGTAAAATATTGTCTGTATGCCGCTCACGCGTTACGCTTAAACGAGACACGATTAATATACTGTGACCGAAGCATGCAGGCTTCGACGACGACGACGACGACGACGACGACGACGATGTCGGCAACATATATCGAGGTCTATTAATAGTGGTGAATTCAAATTCTTCCACATACGTTTATATACGAACCTCGCCTCCGAAACTCTTCGATGCCCTGCAGGACCCTCGGGAGGGATTCGCTCTCGCGTCTCGTTTCATCTCATCTCATCTCATCTCATCTCATCTCATCTCACCTTCTCCTCGACGCCGACGCCCTTATGTACCTACACATATCGTTTCCAGAATTATTCACAATTCGTAGTAAAACTCTGACCGTCGTCGTCGTCTTCCAGCGCGGCTCGTTTGAATTCCACTAATTTAGCGGAGAGAGAAAAGAACGAATGGATTCGTGGTTCGCAGATTGGGGAGAAAAGGATGGATGGCCGACTCTCTGTCCTTTTCTACCGCTCTCCGGAAGGTGTAAGGACGATCGCAGCACCGGAGTGCGACTATCTGGCCGTTGGACACATCTTATCGGGGATCGTATCGCGCCCTTTTTCTACCCTTCGGGTAGGGGGGCATAAAAAGAACAGTACTATGCCCGCTGCGTATCAACGGGCAGGTTTAGTGTCGAAGAGAGAGAGAGAGAGAGAGAGAGAGAGAGAGAGAGAGAGAGAGAGAGAGAGAGAGAGAGAGAGAGAGAGAGAGAGAGAGAGAGAGAGAGAGAGAGAGAGAGAAAGAGACAGAGAGAGAAATAGGCGGTGCAGGAAGCGGATGAGAAACAGATTCGAAAGCGAGGGTTGCCAGATTTTTTTCTTATCATGATTCTCCTTCAGTGGAGACTCAAACGCGTCGCGTCACCTGGTGGAATTTTTCTATTTGTAACAGAAACAAAAAGATCCCGATCGTATTGACGCGTAAATAATTATAGAAATTGGTACTCTAATCTGGATCATTTTTACCCGTCATCGTTGCGCGGCGTCATTGTCACTGTACATTGTTTCAGTCCGCAGTTTTATAAGTGTTCAGTCATCAGACCACCCAAGCTTGGCGTTAATTTACTCACCCGGAAAAAAAAAAAACAGAAAACCGTGTAGGTTTTTCTGGGTTTTACCGATCCCGGTTGAAAAAGTTGATCTGTTATATGCATAGTGAGTTTTTTTTTCGTTCCCCCCATTTTTTCGATTTATTTCGGCACCGATGCTTGTGGCCTTCTCTTAAAATCTTCTCCCAGCGACGCGCAATACAGTATATAAATTATACAGTACTCGGCTTGAGCGATTTTTATACAAAAAGCGATTGTGTTTTTCTGAAAAAAGTTATTATACACGTCGACATTATGATACGAGTAACGTATTGTTGTCAGTTTAATTCAGGAATTCTGATGCTGGGCTTGTGTCGTCCTCTGGTAAAAAGTGTTGTTTTTTTGGAAGCGACAAACCCAGACGCATCAGTCATATTAACATATACATCTCTGATGTCAAGGCGACAAACAATGATAGAATTATAGGCGGAAAAAAAATTGCTGAACACGTTTCGCTGTCTCTAGGTCAGAAGTATACGGAGAAATGCTTCATTGCGCGATTGCAAGAACTTTGTATCGAGGAAGCTGGTTGGTACTTAATTCATCCGATCAGCATTTATTACCCACAAAAAATATTTATCAAATTAATATGTTTGTAAGCTGTGATATTTTCTCTGAAAATACGAAAATAGAAAATATCCGTGTTACAAGTAGATGCTTGTTAGATATCTAGGTATGCATTGTTTCAAGGCGCTCTAAATTTGTTGAAAATCTCATAAATTCGTTTTATTTCACTCTTCGGTGATTTGTTTAACTCGTAATGCGTCCATCAATATTCAATTTCACAGAATTTGAGAATGACGATCCGTCGTCGCAGTGACTTTATCCCGAGTGAATTGCTAACGAATAAATTCTTGAATGCGCATTCGCTAAAATTCGCGAGCGACAGAAGTTGTTTTATCAGGGTGACCATCATTTTTGAGGATACATACATCGCGACGACCCGTCATCTGAATTTATGAATATCGGTCGCACTGACAATACAACCATTCTTGCTCTCAACTTTTAGCGTATGCCCATTAACGATACCTCAACTTTTTTTTTCTGTAAATCTAGCATTTTGTATTTTTTAATAGATCTTATTAAATGCCAGTCATTCCGATCGACGATCCAGATACGAATCCCGTGCAATTTTTCCTCGGCGATGTTCGCGATCGTGATAACCATAGCGTACGCGTCGGGTCGGGTCGGGTCCAAGGCCCAGATGCGAGAGGAGAGCCACTCCCTCGCATATCTTAGGCGTGATGTCGTTGTTGCATAGGTTCAATACACCGAATGAATTAAAAACTCGAAACCGTGAATGGGCGCCCACGGCGTATATAACCTACGTTACCAGACCGGACTCTCTCGGACACGTTGTGTACACACACCGCGTGTGTGTGACGGGAGCGAGAAGCGGCTGTATTAACCGAGTCCCAGTGTTTTTCGGTGTTATTTATCGCCCGTTACCACCTCCGTCATATCCCATCCTTCGGCCGACCGCCTCTTCGCGCCTCTTCCTTTATTTCCTCTCAAATCTCTGCTTATTATCTCTCTTTACCTCGGTCGTATCGTGAAAATATCCAACGGACGATCGAAACGTGCATACCTGCAATACCGTATATATATACATATATATATATACATACATTAGGGTGGTCCTTATTCAGGGTGTTGACGAATTTTTGCCAGACCATCCCCCGAATCAACTTCAAATAATTCGAAAACAATCTCCTAATTTTTTCACATTTTTACATCGACTCTAAGATGGTCCGCATTGTGATCGAGGTTTCTTGTGGAAATTAACATGGGTAAAGCTTTTTTTCTCAGTATATATTTTATTGCAAGAGTGATAATGTTCCAAATAATCTGTAACCGCGAGGTTTTGGTGAGAATTAGTGCTACTATCTGGGAAAAAATACACATCATCGTACCAGGCAATCTAGACGAAATGCACAACCTAGAAACCTGACTTTTTTTTTGTATTTAGAGGAAGTGCAGTTCGTCTAGATTGCCTTGTACGATGATGTGTATTTTTTTTTTCATACAGCATCACTAATGCCGACTAAAACATCGCAGTTACAGATTTTTTGGAACATTATTATTTTCACGATAAAATATATAGTGCGAAAAAAAGTTTTTCCCGTGTCATTTCCATAAGAAACTTCGATCACAATGCAGGAAATCTCAGACTTGCTGTAAGAATCTGAAAAAATTTGGCGACTCTTTAAATAATTTGAAATTGATTTCAGTGATGGGGCGGCAAAAATTCGTCAACAGCCTAAACAAGGACCACCCTAATATACATATATATATATATATATATATATATAGGGTAAATCCACCTGCGTCTATGCAATTCGGGCTGCATCCTAACGATCGTTACTTGTTTAATATTTTTGCAGGAGTCGGCCAATCGTGAACAACGAAACAAATGTCGATCGGTTTAACGTACTCTCTGTTGCCGTGACGTAGACGTAATTTCGTAAAATGTATCACAAATTGTATAAATTCGGGCGGATATTCACGCTGTACTTATCGAATCGCGAATGTGGAAAAATTTCCGCGAAATAACCTGTTGAAATTTATGTATAAATTTGTAACTAGTGTCACGCACCGCATGCAGAGGATCCACGCGTGTGTGGCCGCTGCACAGAATCGTTGGGATAGATCAATGCCTCCGCAGCATCCCTGTGTTCTCTCTCTCTCTCTTTGTCTCTTTCTCTCCTGTGTGCCTGTGTGTAGGTCAGGTAAATCTTTCCTCTTTTTTTTTTTTCCTTTTTCTTTTTCTTTTTTTTACGACTCCTACCGTCGTTCCCTCGCCGCTTCACGGTGTCGAAACTTGCGTATGGCAGGCGTGCAGGTAGGTATAACACGCGGCACACACGGCACGGACGTATAAACCGAACGATTCGATCGTCCTTCCACCGGGTCTATATATAGGAGCGGCTAGACTAAATCGGGTTCAGTTTTTGCCGAAGCTATACACACGCACGCACACAGAGGCAATCTTACTGCTAGTTTGTGGATTTGATTTTGTGCACATTTCCTCCTTCGACCTTGAATTTGCTAGATCAATTTTTATTTTTTCTATTCCATTCTGTTTTCTTCGATTTCTTTTTCTTTTCATCTCTTTTCTGACAACCGTATCTACCGATAACGTGTATAAACTGAACTTGCGGCGTTGGCAGGAGAGATCGTGACAACACCCCGAAGTACACCTTCTGTAGCATGTTACATAGAGAGAAACAAATTTAGGTATACGCATAACGATATATTCCGCGTCAATTCCCTGTTCGTTACGCGATCTTGGACAGATATATTATATACATATACCTATGTATGAGACAGTTTATGACGAACTTTATTTTTCGACGACCAATTCTAGGCGATGATCCTGCGATTGATTCTGGTCCGCTAGATGTCTAACCGTTATTATTCCTATTACCATTTATTTTTGCTCTTCTCTCTAAAAACGCTTGAAGTTTATAAATTAACCTGATAAAATGTTCCTTTGATTCTTCGTAAAGATAGAAACTAAATTTCACAATTGCTTGAGGATTGACTGGCAGATTTAATTACCTTTGAAGGAAAGCTTGATTTTCGCGGCTCGTTTTACTTGAAATAAAAGGAGAAAAATACACTCTGACTAAAACGCTTGTCTGATTACTCGACTATATTCGCGTATCCATAATCACGTTAATTACCGTATACGTGATCGTTATTTTATACAAAGCAGTAATTAACTAACCGAGTTAATTAGATTTGCACAAGTGAAACGAATCAACGGAATTATGCCAACGTGACTGCACAGTGATACTAGTAAAAAAATACGTTTTCATAAACCGAATCGCAACGTAGGCGATTTTATACATAATTTCCCTTTTCTTTTTTTTTCTTTTAATACATCAAGTCATACCTACACCTTGTATGACTGCGTATACCGCGTGTACGATATATTATTTAGGCACCCGTAAAATCGTTTCTCGCTGAAGACTAATTGCTCGGTATAGCCGATGCAGCCGGGTCTTTTACCGGCACCTACCTGACGTGGATCAAACGAAACGATCAAGATCGTGTAACGCACACACAAATAATGGCTTTCACTTATTAAAGTGATACACACGCGGCACACACTCGCCGGGCATTAGATTCACAATGTGTATAGATAGAAGGAGCAAAAACAGCTGTGCATACGCACATGCCTGGAACAAATAGGGAGGAAAAATAAAAAAAAAAAAAAAAAAAAATGGAAACAGAGAAAAGGGGGAAAAACGAGACACGTATCGTTTGACGTGGGAATATATACAATACATAAGGAAAAGGAAAATGATACACGTGCGTTAAATGAAAGACGAGGAGAGGATAAGAGAAGAAGGGTAATTTCATAGCGGACGAGGTGTAATTACCCGGAGAGCGACGGACGGCGGGGAGGGGGGGCAAGGGATAAAAAGCGAAAAAAAGGGATGGAAATGAGGAAAAAAGGGAAAAGGAAGTACGACGAAAGTACGGAGCCAGCGTGACACGGAGGGCCGCTTCTTCGTGGGCAACTATCAATAACGCGATTCTCTCTATACCGCGGTAAACGATCGAAGTGACTCAGATGTTGAATGATTAATTGAATAATACTCTGACATTAGTGAGCTGCACTGAACCGCAGCGCCTACATATGTATACCTGTATTATGTAGGATACCTACACGGTATAACTACGCACGTTACGCCTGTAACCCGCAACGAAGAGGCGGCGACGCCCGTCCACAGGCTCCTTTGCTGGGGGCGATCTGTAAGACCTTTTTTTTCCCCAATCAAGCTACGCGCCACATTCGATTTTAACCGAAATCGTACGAAATCATAGCCGATCACTTGCAAATCACGCGATAGCGTGGAAGAAATCGCGCGGCAAGCGTTGCTAATGGACGCGAAATGTTGTTGCGGTAATTAACGCCACGTAGTTTCAGTTCATTAACACTCTCTTACAAATAGTCTCCGTCTTGTCATGGTATGCCGTTGGTTTTCAGTTTACCAAGTCATCTTCATCGATTTTCAATTATTTCCCACCGTTCTAGATGCTTCACAGTGATTTCTTGCTGTTTCCTGTGATTCTGACCAATCTGCAAACCACTGAAAATCCCCTAGAACGCTCGGTAATCATTGGAAATTAATGGAAAACAATCAAAAATCACACAGTGTGGAAGAAATCACTAAAAATCGATCTAAGTGAGTTAAAATTATTTACTTTATTTCCAGTTTACTAAGTGATTTCCATTGATTTTTTTTAACAATTTCGGTGTTTTTATCCAATGCGGAAATCACCGAAAATGCAATGAAAATCATTTGATACATTAGAAATTGAGGAAATTCACACGATGAGTAAGAAATCGATAGAAGTCGATAAGAATCACTGAACATCAATCAAGCGAATAGGGCCCCTCGGCCACGTTTTTATCGCCTATTTTCGTTACGGGTTTTGGTGATCCAGGGAAGGCAAAGATCGGCACGACGTATACCTTCTACCTTTTGCGACAAAAGATGCAGCGTGCCGGCGTTGCAACTAATCGAAGGGCGCATAACGGGCCTCTTACCAAAGGCCCAAGTTTACTACCGAGCCGCTTAAACCAAGGACAAAGAAAAATTGCTGCGATGTACAGGGTGGTGGTAGTGTTCTTAACTCTTACAAGTTGCAGGCAAACAGCTTTTGCTAATTACGAAGACGAGGTACGCACATGTTGGGTGAAATATGAGTACGGGATTCTTCTATATGCGGCACTGTCCAAGGCAAATTACTGTTCGGTTCGGATGGATGCAAATTGACTGGGATGGGATGTGAGGGCAATGCAACGCTTTCTCATATTATGTACTCTTCCGAGAATTTAACTGCAATACTTGTCATAAATTTGTTTACGAATTGTCTAAGGTTCTACAGGTATCCTCGTCGTCTGCCTAGTTTTCAAGTAGTTGTTCTTGAGCTGACCCAAACGACGAAAGTAAATATTTTCAAATTATTTCGTACCCGTTACGTAACTCGACACATTGGAAATCATTCTCCATTTTACTCGAATCAGGCCGGAGATCGTGATAATTTATTGGTAACTGGCAGAAAGGATTGAATTTTTCTTTGCCATTCCGACTTTCTACGTTTCGAAATTCTACGAAATGCATATCTCGCGCCCTTGAAACGTCGATATTCCGACCCATCCATCTTCCGATTTATCTACATTTTTACCCTCCACTCGATCTGACAAACTATTTTCACGAAGAACGTAGAGAAATTAGGTTTACAGGTATAACGAGATACCGGAAACAGGGAAAAAACAATCCAACTCCGATTCCCGGATTTGGGGGTAGCTGGATGCATCGTGAGGGCTGCACGGGCATACTCGGGGATAAATAAAACGTTGGCATTTCCTGTAACAGAAGTCCCTTCTCGCCTAGAGGCCGGTGGGCAGCAGGGTGGCCAAGGTCTTGTTTGACTTTATCCGAGGGCGAATCAGCCCGCCGTTTAGTATCGTTTCGACCGTCTCTATTTGCCGGGTCTCCCTTGCCGTTCCGAAAGGGCGCTAAATCGACGCTAAAATCGTTGGTGAACGACGCTTTGGGGGGTGCGAAACACTCGGGTCTGATCCATCGGTCACGGGGTGCATTGAAAGAAATTAAAAATTTGGTTGGAAAAAAAAATAAATTATATTTATATATACATGTATATACGCGAAGAAGTCCCGGACCGGCACAAAGACCAGACTGCTGGGCACCCTTGGGATGGATGCTGCACCCAAGGTGAAGAATAGAGGAATTCCTGATCCTCCCGAGATCTCCCGCTGCCGGTAGAGGAGAGCGAGGATCCCACGCGAGAGGACAATGAGAATTATGCAGCTCTCTTTCCGGGAATCCTCTTCCAGCGGTATTGGTGCAGGTTACTAACCGACGCTTTCCGCCGTCGTCGTCGTTTGCCTCCTTATTGTCCATCGAAAAGTTGAAAAATAGCCTTTTTTTTTCCTCTCGGCAAAGAGAAGCGCATAACGCTTATGAAAAACGGTGTTCGAGCCCGGGGTGGGGCTGGTTTTCGAAGAGGGGCCGCCGACCGGGTGGGTAGTTAGCAGAGGCGACAACAATGTGACCAGCTAAGGGTTTTATGGGGGTGATGAAGGGGAGGAAAGGGACAGGCACGAAACGTGCACCTGGACGAGGAAAAGCAGTCGAAGCATCAACGTCGACCGAAACGCGACCTGCGCCCAGGTCACCTGCTTCCAGGAAAGCCCGAAAAGCCCATTGAGGCCCAGGATCGAGCCTTTTCTTTATTCAGGATTCCTCTATGCCGGTTCGCAATTATCATTGTTGTCTCCTGATCTTCGTCGCGGTGCAGCGCTGGATAGTATCTCATTTCTACAAAAACGGCGAACCGAAGAAAGAACCTGCACCACCACCACCACCACCACCTTGCCTGCAATGCGGCCCGCTACGACACTCGCCCCGAGTATTTAATGCTAATCGAATGGTGATTGCCGATTCGTATGGTGATTGCGAGGGCAAGAAGGATAAGAAACAAAACGCCTGATGCTGGATGCAGGGGGGACGCGGAGACACTTGTGCGAAAACCCATGCCGAGTGCAATTACCGCACGTCGGCCGACGGTTATTAGCGGCAATATGATCCCATGCACCGGACAATGCGCCCGCATACGTTATACCGGTCGAGTTCATAGACCGATTCCGTTTCAATCCCAATCGCCTCGTGACTAATGCATCTTTCACGTTTTCCTTCTACGCAACGTACGCGTCTTCTTTTTTCACCGCAAGATTGATAACCAGTTGCGTCTCGACGATGCTGATCGTAAAACAGGCTCTCTTAAACAGTGTTAAAGTATCAACGTTCCGTCGGACTTTTTTTTTCTTCCTCTTCTTCTTATTGCATCGATTAACTCGTTATCAGATTCATGCTAACTTGGACGCATACCGGACATTGATTAGAGCTGATCACGTACCGACGGAATCGTTTGGTCAGGGTGACTGTATTTCGACCGATGATTGGTCGACGTAATTAGAACGGTTAACTCACTCGGTGTAAGCGAAAGACCACTTGCAATGTAACGTCGCCGTACTCATGTTCATAAGAATTTTCGTGACTCGTATAACAAGCTAATTTTAAGAAGAAAACATCGGTCAAGTAAAAGGATCAAGCGTCTTCCGAACACTTCGAGCTTGACCGTTGACGCGGGTTCTGAATGACATCACCATTAGTACAGAAATTAAGCCCCCCCCCCCCCCCCCTCTACTTTGGTAACTGAGTTATTCTGTCGAAAATTGGTTTAACCCTGTCTTGTTTCTCATGTTTGATTAATTGCCAAGCTATTAAGGGTGGGCGGAGTGGGTTTCACGCGCGTTGAAACTAGGGTCGGTATGTGACGAGACACGTACCTTGCCTAGTCTTCGGAACGTTGGCTGCCGTAAAACAAGGACTGTTTGCCAAGTATCGAGCTAATGAGCCTGTCTAACTGCACTCGCGGTGCAGAACTTGCACTCGGCACTTACCTGCTGTCCACATCGAGTTGTTTCCTCAGGTGAGCGCGACCCCGGGTATCGATCCGATTAAGAAATGTTTTTACAATAATTCTCGGCTCGGCCACCCCGTGACTTCGCCCACGCCGTATGCGCCACTCGTGGCCATCGTTGGACGGACGTTGGGGTGGAGGCGGTTAGCCGCCATTTCTAATTATGTCGCATTGATTTTGTCATTAGGTACCCTCCAACCCACTCGCTGCTAACCCCCGTGAAGCTAGAACTATCTCGAATGGTTTAGCTAGCCGCTTGGTTGGAAAAAAAAGTATAGAAGAAGGGGAAAAAAACAGGCCGAAAAAGGGACGTGAGAAAGGGGAACAACGACGTAATGGACACAAATGAAGCCCGGAGTGCCTGTTTCTTTTTTCTTTAATCCCAAACGTAAGGTGTGTGCCTTGGGACCAAATCTGTTATCACCGAATCGTGAATGATTTTTCGAAAAATTTTAGCAAGATGAAAAATTAGACGTTCGTTAGTGTTTTTTTTTGGGAGATTAATTGCGGAGACTCGGTATCCTACGAATGTGAACGACCTATCGGCGCGTTACTGGCCGCAGCGTAACGATCTTCGAACGCGAGGGCTCCTCTCCGATGGACCAAAGTAATTATTATTAATTAACGGTCGGTTAACGCGCCGCGACGAACGTGGTACATGTGTAAATCGTTAAAGGCGGTGGAAGTGAATTGGTATGAAAAAAATATATGGTACAAACAGCGGTCATTATATACCGAACGGCATGAGCGCTCCAAATTACCCGATCCCTGATTCACGGGAATGATTAAGCGCGCGACAAATCACCTCTACGATTTTTATTCATTATGCCGTGCCCACTACAGTGTTGACGAAGAGAAGTGACGCGACTAACCTCGAGTAGTAAGAAAGAGAAGAAAGTTCAGGGGAAGGGAGGGAAACGCCGAATGTGTATCCTAGTCAGACTCGGAGCAAACCCGTTTTTTATGTACCTTACAACCTGCCTACGCTCTTCTTTTATACAGTTCAGAACCTCACGGGCAAGTGTTATGTATGCCGGTGAGTGAGCTTGAAGAAATGTTTAGTCACAATTATTTTGTATTGATTTAACTGAAAAGTATATACCTGGCGAGATTTGTACACACTGCGGAAAAAAAAAACTCTGTGGGTTTATATTGTACTCGGTATAACAGACGGTGCGGGTAATGAGGAAGTTTTATGGAACATAAACGCATTTAGCTAATGATTCGAAACACTTAATCAGTTACGGTTACTGTCATCTATCGCTTCTATATTTATTATACAGTAGATTTTACATCAAATAATAAGTAAAGTATCATCGAGATATATCTAGTGCAGTAGGCATTGCAATTTATTACTGAAATGACAGTAAATGTAGAAACGAACGACGGTCGGGCGGTCGTACTTTGATATTACTACAATTTTAAACCGACAAAGTCCGGCTAACCTTTGCTCATTTGCTTATACTCCTCCCCCATAACTGCTTCGCGAAGAGAAATCCCAAAGCGCAGTTGACTATGGAACAACCTGCACGCGCATGCAGACATACGCGGACCGCAGCTATCAACTTTATAACTAGTATCGCGTTCACCGTATTGCCGTAGGGCGGGGTACTAAATACTTACAGCCGGTCTAGCATGTCCTCGTCATTACCGGTAAATTGCCATCCCGGGACCAATGACGAAGTACTCCGTGACTCGCGGTCACGCCGCGGCGGGGACGCGGGTATTTCGACGTAGGTGGAAAGCCGACTGCGAGTATCTCTTTTGCGGGTATCCGCTTCCCTCCCCCCCCCCCCCCCCCCCCGCCCCCGTCGTCGTCGCCCCCCTTATCATCCTTACGTACACGCACGCGGTACTCTCCGCGCAAAGTCGCTAAGTAATTAACGTAACGTGTGCTGCTGCCTCGACAAAAGGTACGAAGGCAGCCTGGCAGGTAGGCATATCCTCAAGGCGAGGCGTTTAACCCGAGAGAGCGAGTGATTACGACGTTATAGGTTCGGTGGACTTGAAGCATGGCGCTGCAGCGGCCTGCCAGAGGCTCTACGAGAGGAACTCGCCTGGCCCTCTTTGTGATATCAATTAAGTATGATTTCTCCCTCCCCCCTCCCCCCCTCCCCCTTTGCCCTCCGAGCCGCCGCACCTCAGAGCCGCTCCTCGCGGCGAGCATTCCCCCCCCTCCCTCACTCCTTCCCCTCCTCTTGGCTCTTCGGACCAAGTTTAACTCATTCCCTTATAATTTCATCCCAATGCACCGTGAGAAAGGCTCATCTCGCACACGCATGCCTCTCATATTTATCCCCCCGCGCATCGTTTTCTTTCTCCTTCTTCTTCTTCATCTTCTTCTATGTATCGGTATTCTTTATTCTTGACCATCCGCGCACGGTCCGTTCGTAACATGCCTACAATGTATACTAACAAATGATCCAAGGATCAATACCGCAATCTATCAAATTCACACCGTTGATCAACAATCTTCGAACCTCGAGTATATCAAGAGTATATGATCGTAAAGTGGATTTATGTATACCGATCTTTAAGATATCGATATTTGATTAAAGATATCAGAATTTAAACTATCTCTCTGTCTTTACCGACGATCAGTGTAATTGATGCGATAATTGAATGCGCTACCTAACAAATTACCGCCGTCATTGCCCGTCGAAAATTAAGAACGTCATCCGATTTCGAGTACTTGTCAACGAGATAGTCTCGGTGTCTCGACGTTATTTGAGAATCCGCAGAACCTTATCGATCGATCCGTCAAATTCAAATCGCCCGAGTATAAAACCCCCTTCGCGGAGTTCTAACGCAGTCGAGGACTAATTAGTTTGACCCGCGGTGGCGGGAAGTCTGCCGCAGACCGTGCGTTAGCGCGTGTGCGCAAGTTGCCCCGGGGGGCGTGCATTGTAGGTATTATAGTAGGTTGGTAGAGTCGAAGGCTCAAAGCCGGCGTGGTTGTAACGAAGGGAACGGGCGGCGGTCAAGGTGTGGATAGCCGTGGATAGCCGTGTATATTAAGTAGAAAGCCGTCGAGAGGTGTAACGGCAACAATGATAATAACAACGGCAGCAATAAGAATAATAGCCGTGCCACGTTGCGCACGAAGAGTTACGAGGCGGCAAACAAGCGCCCCGTACCGCTGGACCAACTGCGGAGCGCCGGTCTTTCACATAGCCTGACACGAGTGCAGAGATCATCGCGGCCCTTATTTCCCGCATTTCGGGATTGCGTGCGCCGAAATTTTTAACGACGAGTTCGAGTAATGGAATGGAATTTGGCCGCGTGCGAGGTGGAACATCGAAGGCGAAGAAGATCGGCTTCCGGTCAGGCTGTATGCCGCGGACAATGGGACCACGCGGAAAGAGGAGGGCCTTATTATACCCTTCGTTTCGTTACTTTTCGTTTTTCTCAACCCATTCGAGAGTGGATGTAATCACTCGTTGCGCCAATGCGCGCCGGAACATCTCCCTTTATTTCCGAACTTGCGCGTAACGTCAAACACCTGCGTATTTTACAGGCCCGCGTCGCACTTTCGATACTTTTCGTTACAACGCTGCGTTGCATTGTCGTCGTCGGATCGGTACTTCCTTTTGGGCGCAAGTGAAAGCTCGAATTGTGCTCTGTGTACGCAGTACGTGTACGATATATTCCTTCCGAGTTGTTGGAAATCCCTTTTTTGCAAAGAATTTCACCTTCGCCAAGTCGGCGTGGTTACCTCCGGCTGATCACGGTTGCGTCAGAAACGCAAACATCAAATTGGAACGCCGCGGTCTAGCAATTAAGATCTTATCTCTTAATTGCCGTCCCTCACACCTCCGCAGCCTTTCCAAGTTGCGGGTGTAAGTCTAGGCGTAATGAAATATCAAGATCCATTCAAACGCTCTTACGGACATACATCGCACGCGAATCGAGAAAGAAAACGTTTTCAACACTCGTCAGTGCGGATCACAGAGATCCAGGTATAATAAATTGTTGCCAGAAATGCGAAAGCCGAGACTTTTCGATGCAGCTTCGTCGTCTCGTCGGCCAGGTGGGCCTTCGCTCCGAGGCCCGTAGGGCCCCGGGTGGTCGGGTCCAGGGATACTCGGCAGATGTCCCGCTCGTAGCGTCGTTCGACGCCCAGACAAACATCGAAAATACGCCTGCAGCCCCGCGTATTATTATAACACGGTGTTCCAACGAAACCCGGGTATCGCAATATACCGAAATTTTTCAAGATTTTCTTTGTGTCCGCGATTCGGCCAAGTCCGTCCGCAGTTTTCGTCTTGATCGTTTTCGTCGTTGTTGCGACGCCTACGGTTGTTACGAGGAATTAGCATGCGAAACGTCAGTTTTGCGGAGAATAAGGAGCCGAGGAGCTCGGATCTGTTCGCTCGCTTCGTTGAAACGGGGCATTATAAAGTGGGTATAATCTGGCGTAGATGGAGGTAGGATAGCTCGGGGTCCGGATTACGGGGACCGGCCGCGTAGGGATAGGCAGAGATAGCGGAGCGCACAAGCTATAAACCGCGAAGAATCTCTCTCGAGGCAGTTCTAGGGTCTCCTCGGTTGGCGGGCGGTAATGCACTCGGTTGCACGACGGTGCAGGAGGGATACCTACCTCGGAACGGGGTGGAGCGGGAAACGGGGCCCGGGCCCCGGGCCGTCACGGCGTCGTCCTCCCCCATGTATTTATCCCCGCACGCCCGTTAGATTCCTCGCGTTCCTCGGGCCCCGGGATCGCGGTTAATGCACGTCCCGGGAAACGTACCGGGCAGCGTGCATAATTGAGAGAAGGCGGGCAATTATGAAATCATCGCGGATCGACGCGGACTGGAATCCCCCCGGGACCCGGCGTCAAATTGAAAATCGAATCGGGATACATACGCGGTTTCCGATCGGACGGAGAACAGGACGCGCATTGTGGAGTTGCCACAACCGCGCGTTTCGTGTACACGTGGATTCGTAATGGTTTAGTATCGCCTCTATTTTGCTTTCGCGCCGACACGAGGAGGATACAGCCAATCGATAGATAAGTCTGGTTGATGGGCCGCAAACAGAGCCGGGTGCTCGCCTGGCTCGGGTTGTAACGGCTTTTCGTAACCCGGGTGCCCGGGACAGTGGAAACCTTGTTCCTCTTCGATCGCGACGACGACGACGTCGGGTCACCGCGTGAGTGTACGCAGCTTGCGGTCTCTTGGCGTTATCTCTATTTGCCCCAGATTACAAACCCTTTTGATCCTTGTTCCCGCGTCCCGATGACGAATTTTCGTATCGTTACTCGTTCCGTATTAACGGCGTGTAGCGGAGACAGGTGGCCGGCAGGAGGATCTAGAATCAGTAAGGAATCGGTGTTTTTCGACTGTTTCAGGTGAGACCTGGGGTTGTGTCGGGGTAGCAGCAGTCGCAGCAACAGAAGCAGCGTCGTCGAGCGAAGGCGGGGGCAGGACGAGAATTAGAGGCGACGAGGAGGCGAGGAGGACCGCCGGGGAAGAGGACGGGCGTCGGACGAGTGGAAGCGCAGGCGGCGGTCGCAGCGGCGCTAACGAATCGAGAGTAGTGATACCCTGCGAAGGATCTACGCCGAGGAGGGCGCAGGCGCAGAGGCCGCGGGTGATGTGAGGCTGGCGCGCGCCGCTCGGGGTGATGCCCTCCAGTGAGCCCCATCCTCCCCAGTACCACCTTCAACACCACAACATTCCTCCCTCCCAGCTCCAGCAACAGCAGCCGCAGCCGCACTCCTCCTCGCCCGGCGTTATCGGCCAGCATCAGCAGCTCTACCAGCAGCTGGTTGCAGCCCAGCATCAGCACCACTTGCAGGGGGTGACCGGCGCCGGTGGCGCCTTTCAAAATTCCTCCTACGCGCAGGAGAAGCCGGAGATGAGCCCTGAGGAGGAGGGCGGCCGTGGGGGCGGGTCCCCTCCGGCGGCGGGGGCCGCTCTCCACCAGCCCCACCACCCCAGGACGGCGAGTCCGCCGTCGGGGACGGAGCCCTGCAACCGCGACGCGATACCAACGCCGACGCCGATCGTCGTTGACACGAGCGCCACGAGCGCGATGACGACGACCGCGATCACCGGCCAGCAGCAGCAGCAGCAACAACAACAACAGCAATCGCAGTCGCAGCAGGGCCCCAGTCCCAGTCCAAGTCCGACGGGGGGTGACGTAGAAAAGTTTGACGGTAAAATCGTCTACAACCCCGACGGATCGGCCTACATTATCGAGGGTGAGAGCGAGCTCAGCGAGGATGACTCGCATTCTCTACCCGACGGTTGCATAGTCGACGGACGCGGTGTGTCGGTGCCGCATTCCCTGGTATTTCCGCAGATAGCCAGCGCCTACTACGTGTCCCGACTTTACGCGCACCAGGCCTACCAGCAGCAGCAACATCAGCAGCAGCAGCAACAGCAGCGATCATCGTCGCTGCAACAGCAGCAGAACCCCGATCTCCCGGTCATGCACAGCTACAGGGTAATCAGCTACCGGAGCGCCGAGGGCGGCAAGCAACCTCCGCCCCCAATCGCGGCGCCCCCTTCTCCCGCCGCTTCGGTCCCCGTCAAGCCGATCCTCATGTGTTTCATCTGCAAGCTCAGCTTCGGATACGCGAAGAGCTTCGTCGCGCACGCTCAGGGCGAGCATCAGCTAACTCTGATGGAGGACGAGCGGCAGGTGCTTTCGCACTCGACGGCGTCGGCCATCATCCAAGGGGTCGGTCGCGGCAAGCAGCCGCTCGTCAGCTTCCTCGAGCCCGTAACGAACTCCACGTGCTCGTCTCAGTCGTCGCCCAATCAGTCTCAGGGCCAGCAGCAGCCGCGCGTCGACTCGGCGAACGAGCACGAACCACCGACGACGACCAGCACGCCAGCCACCACGCCCGGGGTGCCCAGCAGCCCCCAGCAACCCCAGCAGCAGAGGCCGTCGCCGAGTACCCCCACGACACCTACCTCCCACACGAGTCACCCCCTCGTCTACAACCATCAGCAAAGTCAGCAGCAGACCTCACAGACCCAGGGCCAGCACCCCCAGTGGAGCGGAGCCCAGGTGAGCGCGGCTGCGTGGGCGAAGAACGCCGATCCGACGAACGCCCTCCATTACGCGTCGCCCCCGCCGAGTACGAAGGGCTCGCCGTCGTCGTACGCGGCCCTGACCCAGCAGCCCCCGAACTTTCTTACCGGAACGACGATCGGCGTATGTCCGGAGCACATGCAGGGACGACCGAGCGGCGTTGAGTGCCCGAAATGTGAGCTTATTTTAGCAAGTAGTCGCCTGGCCGGACCCGGCGGTCCCCTCGCTGGAATTCACAGTCGTAATTCGTGCAAGACACTGAAATGCCCGAAGTGCAATTGGCACTACAAGTACCAGGAGACGCTCGAGATTCACATGAAGGAGAAACACCCGGAGAGCGAGACCTCCTGCATATACTGCATCGCCGGCCAGCCTCATCCACGGTTAGCACGCGGTGAGACCTACACCTGCGGCTACAAGCCGTACAGGTGCGAGGTGTGCAACTATTCGACGACGACGAAGGGAAATCTGAGCATTCACATGCAGAGCGACAAACACCTCAACAATATGCAGGAGCTTCAGCAGGGCGGCGGTGGATCTAGCACCAGCAACCCTTCGTCCTCTCAGGATGCACCGATGCCCACGCGGAGTCCCCATCATCAGCAAAATCACAGTCCTCACCTAACAAGCCAGACCAGTCAGCAGGGAAAGCCTAAGCCGACCTTTCGCTGCGACGTTTGCAATTACGAGACAAACGTAGCAAGGAATCTCCGGATACACATGACGAGCGAAAAGCACACGCACAACATGCTGGTACTGCAGCAAAACGTTAAGCACATGCAAACCCTGTCGGCGCTTCAGTCGCACCATCAGCAACAAGCACAGCAGCACCACCATCAGCAGCAACAACAGCAACACCAGCAGCAGCTCGAGCAGCTTCTGCATCTCGGGGGACTCGACAAACCCCAACATGCCGAGGCGGCTCTGGCTGACATGGCCTACAACCAGGCTCTTCTCATACAGATGATGACCGGGGGCCAACTTCCGCCCCAGCTTCCGCCCGACCTCATGGGTGGTATGACCGGGATGGGAGCGATGGGCAACTTGGCCAGTGACGTCGGCCTCTCACCAGACAGCATGGAGCCGCCGCCGGAGCCCGCAGACCCCGACCCGGCCCACCTCTACCACTGTTGCGTCTGTAACAGCTTCGCAACCGACTCGCTCGAGGCCCTGGGTCATCACCTTGCCGCTGACAGAACGCGGACCAGAGAGGGCGAGATCCTGGCATTGGTAGCCGGGCATTTCGTCTGCAAACTATGTTCCTACAAGACAAATCTCAAAGCGAACTTCCAGCTGCACTGCAAGACCGACAAGCATCTTCAGCGGCTGCAGCACGTGAACCACGTGAAAGAAGGCGGACCCAGAAACGAGTGGAAACTGAAGTACGGAATGGCTTCGCCGACCGGTGCTGCTCAGCTCCGGTGTCACGCCTGCGATTATTACACGAACAGTGCCCACAAACTCGCCCTTCACGCCGCGTCTCCGAGGCACGAGGCAGCGGTTCTTCTTCTTCGACACCTCATTGACGCCAGCGCCAACACCCCGTCACCCGGTAAGCTGTATCACTGCGCTCTCTGCGGGTTCAGCGCCAGGCATCGACTGCCGCTCCTTCAGCACGTCAGGTCGCTCAGGCATCTTCAGATGGAACAGCTCCACCAGCTTCACAGGAGGAGCGGCGTTCAGGGATCCGAAGCACCGCACACCGACATCGGCGACGTATTCCAGGTCGTACCTGACCCGGATGTACCCCCGGCACAACAGCCCAGTCCCACCGCACCGTCGACACCGACAGCTCCAAACGCTACTAACGGTGAGTCCTTGTAAATGATGAGAAAATACACTTCCGTCAATCATGAGGAGCTTACGAACGAACGGGCAAAAAAAAACTCTCTTGTCCGAAGAATTAAATTCGACTTCGAAAAAAATCCGCCTCTTTCGACGATTACAATCCCTGTATTTATTCATCTAGGGAATAACCAACTTTTGCATATGTGGCATATCATGCGCTAACTTTGCCGTATGCCTATAGTATGTGTATATATATTCGCTGGTGTAGAGTTAATTATTATTTGTATATGGAATTTAAACCTTCGCCATTTAGAAAATATATTTTTTTTTCTTCTCTATCTATCCATCTATCCGTCAGCTGCCGTATATCTCTCTCTCTCTCTCTCTCTCTCTCTCTCGGTGTTAGCTGGCTGGCCTTGTAAACGACACGCACTTGCGAGAAACTTTCAGCGTGTACCCAGTAATTAGCAACAATCATTAGCGTAATTAGCGGTACCCGTTCGGTTTGGTTAAAATCAGCACATGTCGCTCGTTTTATAGGTAGGTCTACAGCAACGTCGCGACGAGCATTCCCGTTCTCTCTCTGTAACTCCACGCGGCTTCTGAGAGATAAATGTCGAATACTCTGATCGATTATCTCGCAATTATCTCGGAATGATAGTAATTTCGTGACATATGGTGCCCACTCTCACCGGGGTTCTACAATCTACGCCTGTCGAGTCTCTCTTCACTTCGTGAGCGCACACGCCACCTGTACGAGCCCATGGCTAAGGGGGTTGCATGTGTGCGACAGAGGCAGGGGGGGAGCTGCGTGCCGAAAATGTGCGTGTACATATGCACACTGCATGCATGTGTACGCACGCCACCGAAACCGAACGATACGCACGCGCTCGCGACTCTGAGCAACTGACGCTGCCCGATGGGATGCGGTTTCGGACAATGCGTAAACGCCGCGCCGCGAGTCGAAATTTTTTCACGGAAATGGTCATTAGTTATTTTTTGTATCATTGATCTATAATTTAACTTTTATTATTGGCACTTTGGACCCGCGGTTTACCGTGCATCCATCTGCGCGCCACGCCGGCCGGCCGACTGGCTGCCTCCGGCTCAATTTTCAATTCTCTTTAATTCCATACTTTCACCCCGAACTTTGTAATACCTGTGACCAGTTAACGTCCTGTGGAATAACTTATCGGTCGTGTTACTCCATAGAAATTTATTAATCGTATATAGCCCGTGGCCCATCCGCTCGTCTCGGGTGCTTGGCGCAGCACCCGGCGCGGCGCGGCGGCGTACGTATCATGCACAAGTTTTAAACGCACGCCTACAACACATGCGTCCAACGCGTTGTTTGTAGGCCTTTATGATCCATGGTATCGTATATTCCGCACGTACGCACACGAAAACACACACACGCGCAGGGATCGCCGATCACGGGAATCGGTTATTCCTAAAAACAAAATAAGAAAACAATTGATAGAGAATGTAATATAGAAGAAGAACCGAAAAGTAATTACAATTTTCATCAATTAAGGCGATCAAAATTCAGGCGTAATAACGATCGTAAAAAAGAAACCGGATTTCCCCACTGGGAAGAGAGGCACATACCTGCACACACAGACAGCCGCACGTTAGTTTTACGTCACCGATTTGGTATATTATAACCGCGGTCCAGCACCTATTGATTTTCTTTTTAATTAAAACGGGAGCATAATTAAACGAAACGCTTCTTTAGAAATCCATGCTAACGGGGCCGGTATCAATAACCGTGACCTGGACCGTCTCCAGCGAAATAACCGAGCTACCAACACCCGTAGGCGATCGAGAATATCCGTGCTCATTCACTCACGGAAACACAAACACATACAGACAGAATCACTCGCATCCGTCCCAGATATAACGTAGCATCACGAGCAAAATGTGTATCTTATTGTTGCAGAGCGGCGAGAGGAGGGCAGTGACTGCGGGAGCGAAGTGAAGCAGGAACCGGACGTAGACCAGGACGCCGATCAGGAGGCGGACACCGAGCAGGAGGAAATCTGCTGCCCTTACTGCACGTACCAACCGACCTCAAGGGACGAACTGAGGCAGCACCTCCAAGTGGCCCACGTTCAAGACTCCGAAGAGAAGCCGGACGGCGTGAAGGAAGAGTCTGTTCCAGATCTGCTTTGTCCCCTTTGCCAAGATGGCTTCAAAGAGCGATCAGCGCTCGAGAGACACGTGATGCAGATACACTCGGTGAACGCCGACGGCCTTCAGAGGCTTCTGCTCTTAGTGGACCAGAGTCACTGGTTGAACAACAATCCAAGAAGCACGTCGACTCCCGCGGCGACGCCGACGTCACCGACCACCGTGACCAGACAGCAGCAACCGCACCAGCAGCCGGAAGAGGAAGTTGGCGAACGTGGCGGTGGCGACGAGGTCGAGGAAATCGCGAGGTGCAACGTGTGCGGAAGGATCTGCCGCTCTCTGGAAGAGCTGCAGCAACATCACCGGGAAGCTCACCCCGCCACAACGCCGACTCTAGCTGTGAGCGAGAAACACGTGTACAAGTACAGGTGCGGGCAGTGCAGTCTCGCGTTTAAAACCCTAGAAAAACTCCAACAGCATTCGCAGTACCACGCGATACGAGACGCGACCAAGTGCGCCTTGTGCGGGCGTTCGTTTCGATCGGTTCAGGCGCTTCAGCGTCACCTCGAAGCCGCTCATGCTGACCTTCACGAGGACGAGCTTGCCCAGTACAAACAGAGCCTGCTTCACGCTCACCCTCTGCTTCAGGCACTGACTGAGGAGGCGCTTAAGAGACAAGCCATTATGGGCGAGCAAACC
Organism: Neodiprion lecontei; assembly: GCF_021901455.1. Lineage (NCBI taxonomy): Eukaryota > Metazoa > Arthropoda > Insecta > Hymenoptera > Diprionidae > Neodiprion > Neodiprion lecontei. Next base: position 21,632,527 of record NC_060262.1, read on the forward strand.
GGCGACGAAGACTGCGTTAGAGGTGACGAGGAGGAGAGCGATGCTAGCGACTCATCGCCGCTTCACAAGGAGCAGAGACTTCTGGAGGATTATTTGAACAGCCAGCCCGTTGCTGAAGACTCGTATCACGATCCCGGACGTAAGTTCAAGTGCCATCGGTGCAAAGTAGCATTCACACGCCAAAGTTATCTCACAGGCCATAACAAGACCCTGCTTCACAGAAAAGGAGAAAAAATGTCATACCCGATGGAGAAGTACCTTGATCCTAACAGACCCTACAAGTGTGACGTGTGTAAGGAGAGTTTCACGCAAAAAAACATTCTCCTAGTTCATTACAACAGCGTAAGTCATCTTCACAAACTGAAACGCGCCATGCAGGAACAAGGCAATAACAACACCCTGATATCCGTCGTGCCGCCCGCCAGTCCCACCGAGTCCCCGGAATTGCAGCAGGACCAGGATAAGAAACCCTACAAGTGCAACATCTGCAAAGTCGCCTACTCCCAGGGAAGTACCCTCGACATTCACATGAGGAGCGTTCTTCATCAGACCAGAGCCAGCAAGCTTCCCGATCTCGCGGCTAGCGGTCAGCTTGATCTCGGACGACCGTTGATCGAGCAACCGTCTCCCACGAGTCCCAACAGCCCGCCGTGCAACACTGGAAATTTGACGGCGAACGCCAACAGTAATAGCAATAACGGGAACATGCTGTCCTGCCCACGGTGTAGCGCGTTGTTCGTTAGTCAGGAACAACTCGCCACCCATCAGCAGCTCTACTGCATATTCAGTAATCCTCTGGCGCTGTTTCAACAGCTGGCCGCCTCCCAGCAAATCGTTTCATCCGGTAGCGCGAAATCACCACCACCGATAACGACGACCCCTGGCCCGCAGCACGTGCAACAACAGCAGCAACCCCAACAATCTGTGGCACCAATCGCTCAAGACATTTTATCCCAACCGAGACACAAGACTTCACAAATGTACAAACATCTACTAGAAAGCTTCGGCTTCGACCTCGTGATGCAGTTCAACGAAAATCACCAAAGACGCCAACGAAAGGAAGAGGAGGCGGCGGCCGCGCTTCAGGCTCAACAGGAGCAACAGAAACAGGAACAGCAAAAGCAGGCCTTGGCTGCGCAAGCTGCTCAGGAGCGGGAAGAGGAAGGCGAGGAACCGGGTGACGAGGAACCGATACCCGAGTTGACTCGCAGCACATGCCAGCACTGCAATAAAGAGTTCAGTAGCGTCTGGGTCCTGAAGGCTCACTGCGAAGAGGTTCACAGAGACCTTGTACCCCGTGAATTCCTTGAAAAATACGCGCAGCAGTTCAAATGCGAGTACGAGAAGAAGTCCGTTGTCGTCACCGCCGCCACTTCATCCTCGACCACGACGGCGCCCCGGAGCTCGACGCCTGCGTCAAGTCTTCCGCAAGATCTTAGTCCAGACAAAGATCACCGTGGCGACAAGGAGAAGGACGAAATTATTGAGAGTAAAGAGTCCACCAGCAGAACTCCCGAGGCGTCGTCAACAACACCTGCGTCGACACCGGCCCTCAGTAACACGCCAGTTTCCAGTACCGACTCGACGACCCCGACTGCTCCCGCCGCTAATCAAATCCACGCACAGCAGCAGCAACAGCAACAGCAACAGCAACATCAGCAACAACAACAGCAACAGCAGCAGCAGCAGCAGCAACAACAACAACAGCAGCAACATGCTCAAATGACGCTTGCTCAACAAATGTCGGAAATGCAAGCGGCCCTCAATGCTATGGCCGCGTCCCAACTTCAGCAACAACTTCAACAGTATCCCGGACTCATGATGGGCATGATGGGTCTTCCTTTGGGCTTGAACGTTCCGGCTCTCGCGGCCATGAATCTTCAGCCCCCGTTAGTTCCTATTATGCTTCCTCCGCCACCGTACGAGGGGGCTTCCAGCGGTTATCCGCCGATCAATGCTCAGGCAGATATTTTAGCAAAGCAACACTTGGCATTGCAACAACAGCAGGCTGCTGCGGTGAGTTTACCACTCAGAGTCAGTTTGAAATGATTTTTCTTTTTCAACCCCTCAATTGCCGACTTGACTTGAAACATTTCCGTGTTTTTTTTTTTATTCTTTGTTACAGGCAAACGCCGCCGCGTCACAGAAGCGGGCAAGGACCCGAATAACGGACGAACAGTTGAAAATTCTTCGAGCTCACTTCGACATAAACAACTCGCCAGGGGAGGAGCAGATCCTTGACATGGCAGCGCAGAGCGGTTTGCCACCGAAAGTTATAAAGCACTGGTTCAGAAACACTCTGTTCAAAGAACGACAGCGAAACAAGGACAGTCCGTACAACTTCAACAACCCACCAAGTACGACACTGAATCTTGAGGAATACGAGAAAACCGGCGAGGCTAAGGTCACGCCGTTGAACTCGAGCGTCTCCGGCAGCAGTTCAGCCGACGATAAGAGTCCGAACAAGCAGGCTTCGCCGTCACCTGCGCCCTCCTCTGGCATTACGACATCCCAGCTACCCGAGGTCAAGCAGGAAATACCTGAACCATCGCCTCACTGCCAACAACAACAGCCAACATTGACTCCATCCCACGTCCAGCATCCGGACGAACCGCAGCATCATTCGCCCGGCAGCTCAGGGGGCCAACACTCTCGACCGCATTCGCCTGCCCTCAGCATGAGCTCGGTGTTCTCCGGCCTTCACCACGATCTCTCGAGCCTAGCGCCGACGACCACGACTAACATCCCCAGCACACCGATGCTCCCGCCGAAACTGGCTCCCCAGAATTTTGCCAGCCCAACACCAGGCGCCGGTGGAGTTGTTCCGGCGGCGATGGCTGCGATGGCGTTAACGCCGCAGAGGTCATTGAGTCCGGGAAGAGGTCCGGCGGATTACTCGTTCGGCGGTAACAGCAACGGCAGCAATTCGTCGGGCGGTAGTTCAGGGAAGAGGGCGAATCGCACGAGATTCACGGACTACCAGATAAAGGTGCTTCAAGAGTTCTTCGAGAACAACGCCTACCCCAAAGACGATGATCTCGAGTACCTCAGCAAGCTCCTTAGTCTCAGTCCGCGTGTGATTGTCGTGTGGTTTCAGAACGCTAGGCAGAAGGCACGCAAGGTTTACGAAAACCAACCGGCTGCTGAGCCCGTCACCCCAGGCGGCAGGGACGGCGACGACGGCGCTGGCCGCTTCCAGAGAACGCCTGGGCTTAACTATCAGTGCAACAAGTGCTTGCTCGTGTTTCAACGGTACTACGAGCTCATCCGACACCAGAAGACCCATTGCTTCAAAGAGGAGGACGCCAAACGCAGCGCTCAGGCCCAGGCCGCCGCGGCCCAGGTCGCGGCCGTTCTCAGCTCGGAGGACAGCAACAGCAGCTCAACCACCACTACCAACGCGACCCCCGCGAATCCACCCAACGCTCCAGCCCTCGCGGAACAACTTCAACAGCCTCTCGCAGCTACCACCACGCCACCCCATCATCAGGCCCAACAGATTCCGCAGCCAATTCCGCAGCAGACTCAGTCCCAGCCGATTCAGCAGCCGCAGCAACAGCAACCGCAGATCGCGCAGAGCGAGTCGAAGGAGGGGAGCTTCCAGTGCGACAAGTGCAACTTGATGTTTGGGAGGTTCGAATTGTGGCGAGAACATCAGCTCGTTCACATAATGAACCCTTCACTCTTTCCGCCTGCCTATCCGCCCGACTCACCCTTCGGAATTTTACAGCAGCAGGCGCTGAACGCAACGAGCGGCGTGACCACGGAAACGCCGCATCCCCTGATAGCCATGATGCAAGACCGGAAGAGAAAATTCGATGACTTTGAGGAGGGTACCGGATCTGAAGGTCGCGCGACTTCCGAGCACTCCGAACAGCCCAAAGATAAACGACTGAGAACTACGATTCTGCCGGAGCAGCTGGACTATCTCTACCAGAAGTACCAGGTAGAGTCCAACCCCTCGAGAAAAATGCTCGAGACGATAGCCCGGGAGGTCGGACTGAAGAAGCGTGTCGTTCAGGTCTGGTTCCAGAATACGCGAGCTCGCGAGAGAAAAGGTCAGTTCCGGGCGCACAGTCAGGTCATCAATAAGCGGTGTCCCTTCTGTCCGGCCCTCTTCAAGGTCAAATCTGCCCTCGAGTCCCACCTGAGCAGCAAGCACGCCGATCAGGTGGCGCGCGGCGAGGTCAACATCGACAACATACCGGACGAGGAACTATCTATGGAATCGGCCCCTTCAAATCCAAGCACGCCGAACATGATGCCGCCGCTTTTTCCACCCTTCAACACCGAGATGGAAGCTTCCCTGAAGAAGTACTACGAGGAGTCGATGAAACGGTACATTAGCGAGCTTCAGGCCCACACCAGTAACGGAAAACAAGAGGCCGGCACCCAGCAGACTACCAGCACCGGTGAGTCGCCCCTCGACCTTAGCAAACCAGTCGACCTTAGTAGGCCTGTCAAACTGAGCCTTGGGGGACTAAGCGGGCTCCTCGACGAGCACCACGGGAGTCATCTAAGAAGCGGCAGCGACTGCGGACCCCTGACCGACCTCTCGGAGCGCAGCATGTGCGACGAGGACAGCATGAGCGAGACCACGGAATTCCTGGACGACGAAAGCGGCCCCGCGAGTCCCGCTTCCAGCACCCAGAGCTCGAGGCACGGGGTGGCTGGGGGCGGCGGTGGCGGAGGTCAAATGGGGGGTGGCAACATCGGGGGCAGTCAGAGCGGTGGCGGTGGCGGTGGAAAACGGTACAGGACCCAGATGTCGGCGACCCAGGTGAAGGTGATGAAGTCCTTGTTTTCCGACTACAAGACGCCGACGATGGCCGAGTGCGAGATGCTCGGGCGCGAGATCGGTCTGCCGAAGCGCGTCGTCCAGGTGAGCAGCATCCCCATTCCCCATCTTGCAGCGGAGGAAAGATCAGCGAGTTAATGAAGCCGAGTTGCAGGTATGGTTCCAGAACGCGAGGGCCAAGGAAAAGAAGGCTCGCTTGGCGGCAGGTCTGCCAGCCGAGGGTTCGGCCGTGCCGCCGCATCGGGGACCCACGGGGCCCGACGAGTGCCGGCTCTGCGGGGTCCGGTACTCGCCCAAGTCCCCCCTCCAGGAGCACGTCTTCTCCAGGCGGCACATCGAGTCGGTGAGGGTCGCCGTCGAAGACGGCACCCTCGTGCCACCGACACCCGGTGCTCCCATCCTCCCGGCCAGCGTCGCTGCCGCGAACGCCAATTCGGCTGTTACCGGCACGACGCCCACCGGCCACCATCAGCAGCAGCAGCAGCAGCAACAACAGCAACAGCAGTCCGACGAGAACATGATGTACGGATCCTTGTTTCTTCATCCAACTGCGATGTTTCCGCCCCAGCAACAGCAGCACGCTAGTGGCGCCGTGCAGGCTACACCGGCCACCACTACCGCCGGTGAGTGTCTGGCCGACCTCTTAGACTCTTAAGTTACGCGGCTCGGCCGTTGGAACGTCGACGAGAACGCGCCGAATCGCTATTTTTCCATGGTGTTTCTCTAAGACTTTTCAATCCTCCGCCTTCCACACTTTGAATATACGCAGAGTTTCATCGTTACGTTCTCATCGATGTCGCGACGGCAAGCTTTTGTATAAATTATACGTATATGTATTATTGCGTCTACTTGTTGCTGTTGTCGTTGTCGTATGTGTGCGTTTATTTTACCCGTGCATATTCATTTATGTATAGTACACACGGCTCGGAAAAATCATTTTATTCTTTGTTTTTCATTTTAAAAAATTTTTTTGCCGATCAAAGAAAGGGGAAGATGTCACGCCGTACGAGTTGGTACCTCCTCCCCCTACCACCTTCGCTTATATCGCTATTAAAACTATATATATACATATGTATATTATGGGCCCGTGTGATAATCTAGGGGGCCCGTTATTTATCATTTATCGTTTAACCCCCCTTATCATTATTTCTATACATATACAGCACCCAATCCCTCTTGCCGTCGAAAAAACAAAAAAAGTAAAAAAAGAACCCCCCGCCGTTCCTATTCGTCTCCTCGAAATCGTCATACTTCGCGATACTTTATACATAATATTGAATCTATAACTTTCTATCTATCTATGATCTTTATGTAATGTAGTAGTATGTAGTAAATAATATATCCAGAGCTAGGCAATACTGAAAGTTCCTATCAGATGACTATTCTAGGCGTTAAGTGAGCACGGATAGAGAAAGAGAGGAAAGGAAAAGAGGCACGATGAAAGAGATGCGGTTTTCAAGACAGAATAAATATGGTAGATTTGTCGAAATTTAGGTACGTAAACAGATAATATACACGAGGATAGAAAAAGTGCAGCTAGAGAAGAAACGTTTAAGTTTTTTTTTCCAACACCCTGGTTAACCTAGAAATTAGTCTGTTACCTACCTAGGTACATAGAACGAGTTACGTAATACCGAGGACGAGCCATTGTCGGTGATTCTTTTTAAACGCGTAGAAAAATAGTAATAATAAGAAACGACGACAATTAAAGGTAAAGTTAAGTAATGACATGAGGAACAATTAGATATATTCGATGAAGACGGAAGAAGCGATAGTAGACACAGAACGATGGTAGATCATGTTATACCTATGTATAGTAAAAACTATGTTAGAATTTATATTCACATACGATCGATTCTATTATTATTATTATTATTATATTTTTCAATTTAGCACATACAGATATATCCTATGTCGTTTTAATACTGACTCAATTATGATAAACGATTAATATTATGATTTAGAATAATATTATTATTACGGATATACATATATATATATAATAGGATGAGAGAATCGTAATGGAAAAAGAAAAGAAAAAGGATGAAGATGAAAATGAAAAAAGGAAAAAAAAAGTATACCGTTTAGTTCATCATAGTATAGCCAGGAACGGAGGACAGACTATATCGGCTTTAATTCCTACTTAGGATATATATATAGGAGAAAACTATCCCTATCCCGTCGCCCTTGCCCTTGAATCGTTATCTATCATTCCCTTAATCGTATAAAAGAATATTTAAAAAAAAGCAAATGCATTAGAACAAAATATCGAGTACCTATTTTTTTATTTTTAGTGTTACGAGTTTTACTGTTTTTTTTTTTCGTGTTATTTCAATTCTCGTCTCGATCTTTGCCCTGAGAACACGCGCGAATAAAAATCCGGTTCATAGAGCTATCCCCTTGTAAGTAATATACAATGCGCATTATTAAAAATGATATAATGTAATAATTACGAATATGCTCTAGAGATGAATATTACACAGGTATATATATGTATGTATATTTTTATAACATGTGTCCGGATTCAAAGCTTTCCTACGAGGCCAGATTAGGGTCCTCTTGTCGACGATAGGTCCCAATTCTGGAAACCTGGAGAGCTCCTGTATAGTTTCCGGCTGCTATAAATGCAGAATGTTGATCGGCGGGGGGAGGAAGAGCATAACCTTGGTAGTTCCCTACTTAACTCCTGTATACAGACACCTAATTATCACAGTAGTAAATGAAATTTTCACCGAATAACTTCATTGATTTTAAAGAGAAATTGTTGGTGGAAGAATCGCGTGGAATAGATTTCTCTCGACAAATCTCTCTCGTAACTTTTCGACGCGGAAAAGGATGACGTACAGGCATGTAGGTCGAAATCGTGCCAGGTCAGTGAAAATTATACGAACTGTTATCACTTTTTTTTTTAATCATACCGCAATGTTTTTACATATAATCTTCTACGATTTTACATTGATTCTTATGGGAAACTGTAAGGCTCAATGTAAAATCACGAAACATTGAAAGTAACCGTAGCTCCGGTATGGAACAGACAATAGCTTTCAAATTTTTTCACAGACGTTTAAAATGAAATTGAGAACAATTTGTATAATCTTCATTAACCCGGCACGATTTCGTCCTACACACCTGAACATCCTACGGGAGATTGGAATTCCCGTATGAATCGTGCTCACTCTCTCTTTTTCTCTCCCTCCCCCTCCACTCGACGAAACTCTGCTTCCGACATTCAGCACCGGTCACCAGCTTGCAATAGCATACTACACACACACACACACACGCACTAAGTGATGACTACGAATTGTCCCCGATCATCCATATTACGACCAGACTATGCATATATATGTACACCTATGCGTATATCTTGGTACGTTTCGCTATCGTTATCAGTACGGTATCCTTTGACGTTTACAATCAGCATCATCATCATCATCATCATCATCATTATCATTATTATTCTTATTATTATCATTATTATTTTTATTATTATGATTATTATGATTAGTATTACTGTATGTAATATTATTGTCATTATGTCGATTTTTATTTTTATTTTTATCATCGATTTTATTAGCGTAACCATTATCATCATCATCATCATCATCATCATCATCATTATTATTGCTATTATTATTATTATTATCATTATTATTATTATTATCATTGTTGTTGTTGTTTGAGGCGTTAGTTATTTATGATTCTTCTCTGAATTTTTACTGTCACGATTTATATGCCATTATTCTTATTATAGTAATTTTCTCTCTCTCTCTCTCTCTCTTTCTCCTTTTTTGTGACTGCCCTCTGTCCTCGCCTTGATGCGAACGTATTACACATGGGAAAAATCAATCAATCATAACAGCGGGAATATATATAAAATGAGAATTAGGTCGCATGCATAAAACAAAACCGTAACATCTGGAATAGTATGTTTTGGAACAAGGATGCAGTCTCGGGTTTTTCGGGCTGCGCGTAAGTTTGAAATGTGAGTCGTAGACGATTCGAAGACGAATGTTGCAAATACGCGAGGCAACGGTTCGATTCCTTGTTGCACACGATTCTTTGTACAATAAGAGTATGTTACGCGTTTTTTCACGACGCAGAATATCGCCGTTAGCGTCGCGTATTGTCAGATTTTTGCCACGTTCCGACGAGGGTATGGCCCCTTTTTTTTGCAAATCCTTGAAAAATTTTACACTCACAACACCCCCTGTCACCCAACCCTAAATGCAAAACAATGCTAGTATGTATGTTCAACCCCATTCTTTTGTGTACATAATTTATCATGATTATTGCTATTATTACTATTATTACTATTATTATTATTATTACTATTATTATTATTATTATTATTATTATTATTATTATTATTATTATTATTATTATTTTATATTATTAATATTATTATATTATTTTCTTCCGTTCTAGTCTAAAATAAAGCTATACTATCACAAGATTACTTTATCGTTTCGTTTTTATTACTTGTTTCTTGGTATTTTCTTTCAGTCGTTCGTTTTTTTTTTGTATACCTACCATTCGCTTATCCAAAAATTTCATTCATCCCATTTCCCACCACACAGGAAATGTCCTTATGCATCCGATGACTATCTGTGAATATTGTCCAATGATTATTCTGTACAGTAGGTATTTTCAATTGGTGATTATGCTTTACGTTACCATTGCATTTTACTTCTTTTTGTTGTGTTTCGAGGAAAGTGCAACAATTAGAATGGCAGATCTCAGCAATCGAAACTCGATATACTTTCCAAACCCAATCACTGGGGGGTAAAGGGGGTAATCAGGAAGAAAAAAAAAGTCTAAAAGTTAAATATTAATGACAATGAAAATATTTCTTAGATCATTTGCAGTGTAGATTACGACTAATGAGCTTCAATGCTTTTATATACCTATAATCACGCATACGTCGATATTACATTGCAATATTCGAGGACGTGTATAACGTATAATAATTGGAAACGAATCAATGGGGAAAACTGTGTTTGAGAAATAGTCTTGCATCAAATCCATCGTCTTAGCTTCTAAAATCAACACAATTCCTGGTGTATAGCAGAATTTAATAATGGAGTAATACACGTTCGCTTAATTCGATTACGTCACAAATGAGTCTTTAAAATAGTCAGATATACTCTTGGAAGTTTGTCGAACACTTGACTACGGAGTGTGAAATATTTGGAGCTGTAAACGTGAAGTAAGAATGTGTAATTAGGAGTATGCGGGCATCAACTCTGGACAACGACGCGTCGTGTCAAAGTTAGCTCGAGAAGACCGCACCCTATCCTGGACACGTTATATTGAAACCGACAGGGAAGCACTGCCGGTGTAGTTTAGCAGCAGGGATTAATCCTTCGGTGGAAATTAATGGAATTAAGGGAATTAGCGCGTGTATTCTAGACCGCAAGGCCGTATGTTCAGGTTTGCCTCTTCTAATACACATGAAAAGTAAGAAGAAATTACAATTATTTTGACGATTTAAATTTTTATGCATACCCGAGAACACCGAAATTCAATTCGATTTCAATTTCAAATTCCCAGTTCATTTTATTTTTGTAACAAAGCCTAGAGCCTTATCAAAATAATTCGTGTTCGTTAATTTATCCAACAGCGAAATAATCCTCTGCTAAACGATCCTTAACATGCCATGAAAAACAAAAAGTTGTTTCACGGAATTGATAAAAACCAATTTAAATTTTGATGATTGTACAACTATATTGTTTCATCGTAAATGGAAGTAACAACGGGACTAACCTCGGTTTATTTTAAATTTAATTTCGTCAATATTTCATTTTTCTTACACCTACTTTTATGCTTTACTCTTTTTTCCTGATTTTTTCATTTCAATCGATGAGAAGGAAAGGAGAAGGCCGGTCATTTTTATCCCAACAAAAGGGATCAGTTTGGGAAGAATTCTTAGGACCTCCGATTGACGCCGAGACGGTCATCGTGAGGTCCATTGTGCGATAGCAGTCATGATCCGATACGCGGAGATCGAACGAGCGATCGACTTGCTCCGGTGTAAAGATAGGTTATAAACGCTGGACTATTTTTCTCTGGCCATGGGTTACACATAGCGCAGTCTAGTATTCGTGTAAACAGCGCATCCCTCCGGACAATCGGTCGTTTATAAAGAGTGATGGGTGAGAGAGAGAGAGAGAGAGAGGGAGGGAGGGAGGGAGGGATATGAAGAAAAAAATTCAAAAAAGTGTAAATAAAAAAAAAAAACAACGAAGGGACTGCAGAGAGTGCCGTAGAAAAAATGAGGAAAGAGGGGGAAAAAATAAGAAGAGAAAAAAAGCTAAGAGAACTGACGACAAAAAAGCTTCAGGGGATAAGAATGGTGGGTGTAAAAAGTAAAGAAAGCCGGAATATTCGCTGGAGAAATTGATTTCCTATAGTTTATACCCTACGCCTAGAAAGAGCGGCGCGTTTGAACCTTCGACAGGCGTGGAACACCCTCAACGGCTGGGGAAGATCGGTGTGATGAGGGCGCAAAAGGGACTCGATAAAACTATTATTTAAAAGTATAGTGAATGCAACACGGGGGTAACAAAGTTCAAAGAAAGGGGGAGAGGCGGGAAATCTTTGGTCCAAAGAATAAATCGGAGAACTGGGCGCGTGCTGAAATCTAAATTTCATTTGAATTTGAATTTGAATTCGGATTCGTGTCATTGGGGGTGAGAAATTATGCATGTATACACGACGGCGCGTGACCATATACGTGATTTTGTATGTACCCATGTACGAATCTACTTCTCGGTCGGTGAACCGAGTTACAGAATCGACGAGAGGACATGCATGCAAAACTATTCAGTGCCGGCCCCTTTTTCCTGCCGGTGCAGGGCTCGAGCCGATGTCTGTACTTCGGCTTCTGCACTCCGCTTCAACGAAATGCATATTATGTACATTCGCATGAAAGAAGAAGCGCACCGCGTATAATAAATCAGCGCTCAGGTATTATACGACTCGAGATGATCCTCCAATGGATGCCTGCAGGTGATTTCTTCTACCTCGGATTTTCGAAAGGGGTTGCAACACGCGTCGCGGATTTATTCCTCTGCATGAAAATATGCGCCACGCGTTTTATGAACCGCATCGTGGTTCCGTCCCTCGTTGAGGTAGTATGGAAATCGGAAAGCAGACGGTTCCGTTTTTATTTTCTTACCTCTTAGCGAAAGAAGAACGGTTTCTCTTTTCTTTTCTACATTACACTTGGACAACTTCTTCGCAAAAAAAAAAACAATTTTTTTTTTCAAGTACGAGTACTTTGGAATATTATGTTCTTCGTCAATTCGAGCGAATCGCGATTGTTTTGAAAAATATTTTGAACCAAATTAATTGCAAAGCTTGTCAAATGTTTCCGTAATTCTTTGATCCAAAGTATACCAGTGCCAGTTGGAAAAGAAAACAAAATGAGTTTGAATAATACATCAGTTTTGAAATTGAGAGAAAAATGGTGAAAAAGTCGTGCGTTGAATCTGTAAAAACGGAATCGAGTGTAATTTCTTTATTCTCGACAATATTCAATGAAATATTCCTCTAGAACCCAAAAACCGAGAAAAAAAAACACTGTAGAAAAATTCGAAAGGGTGTACGAAAGATTATCGAAAATTTTCGCTTCATTGAATCGGGATTTAATCGGTTCGATGGTATCGAAAATTGGCGATGATTCAAATCTGGTAACATTATACATACCAATGCGTAAATCCGCAGACTGGTTATAGTTTTCATGGTGGTGGTAGCCGCGCATCGCAACAGTTTCTCCGGCCATATGTCACCCGATACTTTGACGCTATTAATTATATCGATCTACAATATCCAGGCTGCGGAACGCGACCCGGCGACGGCGGAACAGAGGAATATAAAGGCGAGAGAAAAGCCGCCTCTTCCTCCGTTCTACAATCGGTCCATTGGGGTGAGAGAGGAGAAGGACCCTCCTTCCGTCTCTCTCCCTAAAAAAAAGGCTAAAACAGCGATAAAGGGAAGAGGAGAGAAGAAATAAAATGGAGAGAAAAATATTTTTTACCTATACGCACGCAACCTCGCATCCGTCTCTACATGTGTCGTGTGTGTATTATATATATATATATAATGCGTGGAGGAAAAAAGCCGCGTGCAGCAGGAACGAGGGGCGAACTATAAACCTAACTCGAGTCGAGTATAAATCATTATATACCTACGCGTTGCATTACTGCAGTTCTGCAGCTATTATAGGTGGATATATTTCGTGCGTGAGTCACTGCATGGTCGCAGTTACGCCACCCCGAATTATTGCCGATGTGTACGATTAGGGGGGCAGCTATTTTTTCGGGGTGAAAATAAAAGAATGATGAAAAAACATTTTTTCGCGGAGAATCGCGCCTGCGGTCCAACTCCATGACTTACGTATGGCCTGAAAATACGCCGTTAGAAGAGCTTCTCGGTTACCCTGATTATCAATGTCGGTGAACGCGAATTTTATAATTACGGTAGAAATAAATTTGGGTAACTTTGCTGTCATACGTTTCACCATTGAATTTATTCGTCTATCTTTTCCAATATAGGTGCATAAATTTGAACGCATACCCATCAGTAGGTACAATTGTTGAGAAAATTAAAATTTATACCAAGTCTTTTTTGAACTTCTAATAATTTCCAAAAATAAAGCTCGGGTCAAAAAGAAGTCTAGAACCGTTACCCAAATCTATCCGCAAGACGAAATCTGATTCTAATTTGATTTCTAAAGGGCAGAAACTGAGGCTGCGCGATTAATCGCAGACTGTGACTAATTGTTTTTCAAATTAATTGAATAATCGTTTAAAAAAAACAGAAAAAAGCAGTAGAGAGGACCGATTATTCGATCAATCGAACAAACAATTGAGTGCACAGCTCCAGTAGAAAGACACAAAGAATCGCTTAAAATACGCCTGTATTCGTGAATTCGATGAAATCGTGGCCTGTCTGCGAGGGATCGGGGAATCGAAATTACGTGATTTAATTGATCAAACGGCCACGATTGAAAGAAAGAGCCTGAATCTAGGCTATCGTATCTGGGCGGTGGTCACGTAGAGGCTCAGCGTAGGTGGGAAGGGTTAAATTGGACAAAACGCACCCGGAGAGTAAAGAATAGTAACAATCGCCATTGTCCTCTGCGATCGTTCAGAGAGGGACGATACGGGCCCTGTCCTGTCGTGTAAATACAGACTGACAAACCAGCCGCACGCGACCGCGACGCCCAATCCTCAGTCTCGGGTCCTCTTTGTTTCAATTTTTGTTTTTTCCTCTCTCCGTCATTCGACCCGTATTTTCCGTGCTTTTTCCTCGTTTGTTTGCTTTCTCGCTTGTCGTTGTTGTTGTTGTTGTTTGTTGCCTCGAAGCACACGCGCACAGATCCACGATTGTTACCCGAAACTGGGGAAGAAACAGCTTTTGAACGTGACACGCTCACTTCAGTGCGTACCATCGTTTTTACTTCCTTCGCTTTCTTCAACTTCTGACTTGACATCGTGCCCAATAATTATCTCTCGAGATAGGGAAATTTCACAATGCTGTAAGATGTACCCTTCGATACTGTAACACCATCTGCATGATTTTGTGGAGGCTAAAATGATTTTTCGCGAAAAATTAATTCCGATCCTCCGGGCCGAACAATTATCTAAAGCAAGTACTTCTGGAATCCTCTTATCGTTATGCTTTCAAGAAGGATCGAGATCCCGTTTACGAAATATTTAACACTCTTTGCTGCGCATTGATGGACAAACATGAAAACTCTACGGTGATCGTATTGAATCGCGATTTCACGATTTGTCGAAAATTCAACAGCATCACGATTCGATTGGTAAAAGCTCTTGAGATTAAATTCTCTATTCGCTCTTTAAAAATGTACGAGATTGAAGTTAGTAACGTTATCGTAACGAAACACTGGGAAAAAAATCTCTATTTTCTTATTTTTACAATGACCGAAGGAAAGAAGATTCCAAGATATGAGTACGTTTCGTTCTGTACGGTTCACCGAATTTCAAACAATTCCAAAATCACAAAGTAACGGTTTTTCCTCATCACGAATCGTTACTAACTTCCAACGTGGTAAAAATGAAGTGACGGAAGATTCCGAGACGAATCGTCGGATAGAAATACTCACTTCTCTCCCGACCATTGAGAATATAAAGTACAGATAAGAGCATTGATAATAAAAAGTAGTAAACGGCAGAGCTAGGTCGGGCTTAATTCAAACGAGTTTGAGAATGGCAAGGTTGAAATTTGCGGTCGAAGAAAGATGAAGCGGAGAGCTGAGTGATGGATCGATGGCCGTATTTAGAAGGCATCGAGTATCGAGAAAGTATTCGATGAAACGGCGCGCACAGGACAAGGTGTGAGTGCGCAGCGTGCGGCTCGAGGTTCTAAAATTACAAAACTCGTGAGTGAAGCGAGTGAACGACGAGGTCGCTCCTCTTCTTCTTCGTCTTCCTTCCCCTCGTGTTTGTTGAAGGCGCTACAGGAATCCGGCAAAAAACTGACCAGTCGGCTACCGGCCACTCTAATACCCTGCTATAATGTGCTACATTATTCTCTATACCGTGTCCGAACTAACTCGGTTCCCGGCTGCCACTTGGCTGTCCTCGTCGAGGACTCCGGGTGCATGCCTTCAAGGAATTCCGTATGTGAGGAGAGAAACGAGCCGGGAAAGACGGCGTAAGGAGGCACACGTACCCGGAGACTCGAACCTCCTACCCGCCCCGAAGACGGAGGCTGCGGAGGAGCCGCGTCGACCGCAACCGTCCGTCGCGCCGATCTCCTCGCGGACGCGGCTCGAGAGTTGTTGTCTCAAATTATACTCTGATTATACTTCCCCGCGTACTTGCCGGCTATGATTAAACATTAAACAACGTCATTACTATCCGGTAGGCATTACGCTCATCCTCGCTCCGCCGCTTCGCCACCGACCCGACAACCGCGCTCGCTCGTGTCCTCGTCCTCGTCCTCCTCCTCCGCATCAGCGAGGAATCCTCATCAGCTACCAGATACCCGGAGGATTAGAACTCCGGGAACGGGCAAGAGACGCGAACGCCACCGCGGATTCTAATTAACTCGACTTTGACTCTTTTCTACACTCAAAAATTTCAATCTGCTTAACTCGACGTTAGGCTTTCTAGAAATTCTAGGCTTTCGAGAAATGGTAAGAAATTCACGGTTCCTTCGCAAAGTGTCAGATGTATTATCCAAAATCGGCAGATTCAAAAGTTTGAATGTTTTGTTCATCAAAATTGATTTTCAGAAAACGACTGTTCCATAAAAAATTCGCTGTTCGTACGGAGGTTTTGACAAAATAGTTCGTTCAACAGCGTCGTTCATGTTCAATCCGCATTTTGCCAACAAAAATTTTACGTGTTTGAAATGTTTGGTTGGTTAGACAAAATATTTTTATGACTCGACCGGGATACTTTTTCGCTTCCTTCTCATTCTAAAATAAATCGTTGTTTGATATTCTCGATCAAATACTTTGGGGCAACCGTTAGAGTGTCTGACTTGTGATGCAAACAATCTGGATTCAAATTTCAGTGAAACCTGTACAGAAGCGACAAAAAAAAAAATAATAATATCAAACAGTTTTAGCTGCGCTGGAATAATCGATTTTTTGGATTTTTTAAAACTCTTTTCCACGCAAAAATCTAAATTTTTATTCGAAGCATATCAATGATAAGATTCGAAACGTTTCTTCTAATCTAGAGATCATTTTTAGTCAATTGTGTGGCAGTATAGAAAATCTGTCTGATTCAAACAAATTTTATTTAATTTGATTACATTTTTCTCTCTGTGTATAGTCAGAATAACTATTTATTCACATACTAATTTTTCATTCAACGCTGCACGATGAGTCAAGAATTATATTTTAAGGTTTTTACCAAAGTTTTATTTCGAATAAATAAATTTGCACAACCCGAATTGATGAGAGAAAAAAATATCGGCTTTCGCATCGGAATGTGTTAAATTTTATACACCAAGTTTTGAAACATTTTAACAGTGTACAGCTGTATCGAATTTATAATTCGATCCAAAGAAACTATTTAATAATTGATTAATCTTTCAACGTAATAAATTCATTTTTCTGGAGATATCTTATTACACTCATATTTTTCACGGCATTTGCAAAATAAAATTTCGCAATCTTATAAAAAAAAAAAAAAAAAACCTGGGTGAATTTGATGTCGTGAAAAAAATATCAGTCTTTATGGAAATTGGCGAGCGCTTCTCAGGGGCAGGCGGTGAGAGGGGTAAACCTACGCTTATACACGGGTCTGACTGATGGTTCTCAACTAATGAAATTTATGAAAAAATTTCAATTTCAAGGTTTACGACTAATCACTAATGCAGTACGCATCGTTTGTCATCTAATCACTTTTCTCAAATGAACTGAATTGTATCTCGCTATTATACAATTCCGAAAAATTATTTTACGAGCATTCGCTCGAGAATTATGTGTGAAACCTCATGCAAAACACTTCATGTTTTTTACTGTTATTCGAAAACGATTCAGAGAAAGATCTTCGTACTTTA
Source organism: Neodiprion lecontei (assembly GCF_021901455.1). Taxonomy (NCBI): domain Eukaryota; kingdom Metazoa; phylum Arthropoda; class Insecta; order Hymenoptera; family Diprionidae; genus Neodiprion; species Neodiprion lecontei. Next base: position 21,649,871 of record NC_060262.1, read on the forward strand.
CGAACATCTTCTTAAGAGTACCATTTACCGTTTAGGTAGTTTTTCATTGAGACGCCTACATTTTTTGTCTGTGATTTTGACGGTTGGCGGCATTTTGCCGCATACCCATCACGTACCGCCATAAACGGTACAATTAATTACCAAGAATCTATGTAGACCATTCGTTTGAGGTTTTGCATTGCGAAATAATTGATACCAATCAACATTAGGTAAAAGCTTGAGTCACACGACTACGTTTTAATTTTCGTCACTAACCTTCGTCATGAACAGGAATAGAGATTGATATTTCGGCACACTTGGAGACCTTATCGCAGTAATTAAAAATGTAACATCAGTCGAGTAATTTTGTTTATTCATTCAATTACAGTGAAGTAATGTTTTCATCAATTTGTTATACGCAATTTTAACAAAGCATAACATTACCGATTTCTTATAATCTACATAAATCCTGCAATTCTTCAGCAAAATCAACTTGGTACCAAACACGACGATGCGTAATTTCTCTGAATATTTCCAATCGTTTTTTCTCCCTGTTTTTGTCGCAAATCGGATGAAATCACTCAGGCACGCTAAAATACAAAAAATAACACCGTCAAAGAAAAGTTTTCAAAAACCATGGAACCGAGACCCACGAGCATGAAAGTTCGCTTCGCACCAAGAATGCAGCACGTATCTCTTTCGATCTCTTCTAAAACCTTGGAAGAAGCTGCTTAGCGGTTACCGATCCGAAATCAGCTGCTCTTCGTGATGATCTCGAGAATCGACGACGCTCAGTTCCTGCGGCAGACATGCTTCGTGTGGCCCAAAAATATTGTTAGTCACACCAGCAGATTCACGCTGCGTGACTGAGCCACGAAAATTACCAAACAGCCATCGGTAGAAAATAAGGCATCCCGCACAAAGGGCAGCGGATCACGGAGCCGCGGTTATAATTGCACGAGTTAATTACCTCAGTGAAAGCAAAGGTGAATTCTCTCCATCGCGTTGTAAGATCGTCCAGATCGTCGTTACACTTCTTCTTCGTCAGCTCCGCAGTAGTTTTGCCCCCTTAACTCGGTTATAATAACTGTTTGAGACAGTAGCAGGCAGGCATGGCAGTCAGGTATAATGACGCGATTCTTCGCGGACGATTATTGTTTCTGCGGCGAGAGAGGAGTAGGAATGAAAATAAGAGAGCGAGAACCTCGGGCAAGGAGGAGAGGAGAGAAGAATAGAGTAGCGAAGAGGAGAGGAGAGGAGAGGAGAGGAGCCCGTCTCCCTCCCCCCGCCCTCCGCGTCTGTAATTATTCGGCTAATTTGCTTGTGCCCGATTATACCCGGCTCAAAGAGGATAGCTAGCTAGCTATAGTCAGGTTAGCTTAGCTGCGGGCTATGCGTATTACATAGCTAGGTACCTATATACATAATCCACGCGTTTCCCCCGCAGATGAAATTGCTACGTCGCTTCGCATTGCCGTATTTTCATCCCGCAAAAATACCATTAAAACGAGGTTCCGTCAGCGAGCGCGTTACTTCTCTGTTGTGCCTGTATAATTGTCTCTGCCGCACGTTATAACCGACCGACGGTCTTTTTTACACAACGCTTATGTGTATGAAATTATACATGTCCGAGTTTTGTACATTATAATGTATATGGTATATGCTTTCCTGCCTGTCATGCACCTAGTGATAAAAGGAAAGAAAGAATGGCGAGAGAATAAATGAATGAGGAAAGGGCATAGGAGGGGAAATGCGATCGACATTTTTTTAATGCGCTACTCTTTCATTATCCCTCCCTCTTTGATCGACGCTTTTTACACCGATTATACATTATCCGAGGACGTGTTTGTAATCGAGAGGGTATTAGGTATGCCCATCCGCACCCTTCAATTCGTTCAATCGCTTCAACGCTCTATCGATCCTCCCGTACCAAGAAAACTAAAAGCTTATCATTCCGGATACGAGGCTTTCGTCTGTTTGACTCGTGTATTTTACTTCGTGCCTTCGGGGCTTCCACGACGTCGATAAAGGCGAAAGTGAATTCAAACACCCAAATGGCATCGATTATTCATCCACTATATGTATAGATCGCTTTTCTTCTAACAACGTCTTGAGCTCCAGTAGCGACGAGCGGCGACAGATATTCTTCGCGGAATCTCAACTCCTCTTCTCTGTAAAACACGAGAATCGCAGCATTTACCGTATAATCACGCACAAAAAACAAAACTACATCACGTCTTTTTTTTTTTATATATAGTTTAACATCGCGAACTTTCAATACCGTTCAAAGAGTTTTTGACGGTTTTTCCTCCCAACTGTAGACCAAGAGAAAGAAAACTATTAATAATCAGAAACGGAGATACTTTAACATTTTCTTGCATAAAATTATATGTATTTTCGTAGATAAATATCAAGCTCATAATTTGTACCGTTTATTTTCGCTCACGTCGGGATGTGTCGTCTCTTACAACTGCAGATTTGCAACAATCTTGGCACCCGTTAAAACAGCTTTCCTCTCATTTGTGCACTTCAAATTACCCGTGGATGATAAGTTGCATAGATCCGGGTCTACGGAACACATTTGCCTCGTCTTTGTACGCACTTTTGTAAAGTAAGGGAATTAAAGTAAAGATATCTCTCTGATTGCCGTTGGATAACGGCCAAGATCTTGGTCCACGTCTGGTGGATGAGACGCGGACAGTCAGGGGATGAGGGTACAAGAGGAAAAGGGATGGAGCGTATAACAGAAGCGCGTTACCGAGTTTTTCCAGCGTTCGAGACGCGGCTGTGTATTAGGAATTCATATCTCGAGGGTTGCGGAGGAGGGCGGGAGGGATGAGGGACTCGAGAAGTGGTGGAGGCTTCTCAAGTGTGATCAATACAGACTCATTCTTACGTCGGTTAAACCCAGCGATACTCAACCCTGCCCTCGAATCCATGTTTCCGACAAATCACGAATTATATATATATATATATATTAATGCAGATCGACTCTATACATATAATGCTCGTTATTCTTAAGCCGCTTAAAAGGCCGACAATCGGATAATATTTTGAACAAAGATCAACTTTCGATATGCGCGTGCGTGATTTTATTATCTAACGTAAAGCATTCGAATTATTCGATCGTTTTTTCAAAATTCTGCATCCTTGGCGAAAGTTCGCAAATCTTCTTGAGCAGGTGAATGAGACAAAATTTAAGAGTCTTTCCCAAACCCAATCGGACCCAATTTGTAAAGATAGAAAAACAACAAAACACCGGTGAAAAAACTCGATAAACAAAGCGATGAAATTTTTCGTCTGAGATACGTTTCCCGAAGGAAGTTAAATAGAAATACACTGTAGAAAGTTTCACATCAACTCTTACTAGTCATATTTTTATTACCCGGCACATAATAGGTAAACCCATAATAATCGATAAGTACGATTTCATTGTCACGTCATAGAACATTTTGAAAAATTAATAATCGGTTTATAAAACAACCGATTTCGATTCGCTTCTTCTCGATCTTTACCTAAGTATAAAAAAATATAAAACGGAACGAATTTATTTGTGAAAATCAATTGCATGTACGTCAGAAATGAAACAAAAGTCAAAGAACAATTAAGAAAATTGGGTAGTAGGATCTTTTTTAAGACTCTTACTTTTTCCCACCCTCAAAGAAAGGAATATCAGACTGGTTTGAGCACCGCGAACGAATATGCTGGATAGGTTTTCGCGTAATTTCAGATTTTCCGCGCTTCTTGGCAAGGCATCGACTGCTTTCGGGGATGGGGGGGCGAGTTTTTGGGAAGGAAAACGGGTGCCGGCGAGGATCGGGGTTAAGGGATGAGGGGGAAGCAGACGTACATTAATAACCAGGAGATACGTATCTCTCGCACGGATGTGTTCTATACAGGGATACGTGGGTGCGGACACGGATTCGGCACAGCATCCCCTGCGCGGTTATATCGTCTATATAAATGTATGACTAACCAGCGAAGAGATCGCCTCTCGCCCCTCCACAGGCGTATAACGCACTTGGCCCAACTTATTAAGAATAAATGAGAAATCCTGCCTCCTATACTGTTACGCTGCCATTCTTTATGCGCCATCGAGAATGCTTAACGCGATCCCGCGGCGCGGCATTATGCATATGTATTATTCATCGTCCCGGCGCGATCTTGGAATAACGCGGACTTGGTATCGACGGTACGTATTGCTGGCAATACGCGCTAGATTCACAGGAACCCTAATTATTTAGTATACGTCGATGAATGTTTATATACCTGTAAACGCGTTAAAACCCGTATACGCGATCGGTATCTGCCTGCATCCACTGAAATTCCTCTTCGATTCACAATTCATCACCTGCTTTCGTCCTCCCTGCATAAATGTATCGCTTACCGAGTTCGCGGCGTCCATAGTCAATGATCAATCATTCGATCTTTAACGTTAACGTTAGAATAATCACTACGCGCAAGGCTGCGAGACAATTTGAAGCTGTCGAGTTTTCATAATAAGCAACGAAATAACGTGATTCACTTTACGCGTTGTAGCATAGTCATCGGTTTATTGAGGCCGTTGGTTGGATGTAAAAAAAATTACTTCCACGTGACGAGAAGAGACTCGTTGATATTGCGACAAAGCGTCTCGTGTGCGAGAAAAGTTGCCGACTAAATAGTCTCGCACTTTACGTCAATCTACATATATCGTATAGCACCGAGTCAGCATTGCAACAATTTACAAAGTTCGCGTCATCGTGAATTTTCCAAGCTAAAAATTTCGATTAAAACTGGTTAAAATCTGCTCAAAGAAATCGATCATGGAACCTAGAACATCCGAAAGCAGTAGCGGGCCCTTTATATCGGATCGTGGAATATCAGGGGGCAACGACAAGGCCCCGCAACGATACCCGGAGAGGACTGATCGTGAGAGCTGTAATCCCGATGATTACCTACAGAGAAAGAATAGAATAAACACGAGGCCGTGAGGGTAAAAATCGGGGGCCCCTGGCGAATCCCTAATAGCATTAACCGGCAAGACTGAAAATCCGCGGCAGGAGGTAGAGTATAATACGCGGAGGGGGGACGGGGTTAGGAGGAAGGGGGGGAGAGAAAAGGGGGCGAAGACATTCGTCGGTGAGACCCGTCGGCACTAAATCTTGCTCGCGTCACCGCGGAATAGGCGTCCTCGAAGATCGTCCCTGGCATTGTGCGGCCACGGGTCGGAGGCGGCAGCAGCCCCCCGTGTAACGTGTGGGGCACCCACACTGTGAGGCCCCTCGCCGTTCCCCCTCGGTCCCCCCCGAGGACAGCGGAGGCGTCGTCGCGCGGCCCGGAGTTGGAGGAGGAGGCAGCCGCAGCCGTCTTCGAAGACGAGTCCCATCCGCCGATTGGCTGGCTCGCGTTCTCCGGGGCCCGCAAGGCCTCGGCGTCGGGGCACGGGCCCCGTTTCCCCCCCACCGCCCCGCCCTCGCGTCGCGGCTACCATCCTCCGCGTCGCGTCCTCTTCGTCCCGCTCTCTCCTGATTCGACGCCGGACGCCGGAGACGCTCGGATCCGCGGAGGAAAATCTCGACTAGTCGCGGGTACCCCTGACCTACGACATCGGCCCTCGCAAATCTACCGATCGAACGCCGAACTCTGAATAACTTCTTGCTTGCATGCTGACTTCACGCTCGCAACTATGACTCGTAACTCGCGTTGCTACTGTTACGTATCAATATGGGTTTCACACGGCTGTGCCAATCGATTCGCGAACTAGGACGCTGTCTGACTTACCGATTTCATACGTCAAAGCACCACCACCACCCGACCCCCTAGAGCAGGAAGTTATGGAGAGTGTCTGTCGTGTTGGGATACAATATTCAAGAATCATAAGGATACCGGAAATCAATGCTGGTTAACCGTTGGATTTCACTGATTCTTTTAAACTGTCAAGGGAAAAAGGTGTTGCACACGCGAGAATTTCAGGCTCGAGTATCGCTTGCTGGCACTCACTCCTCGCCCCTGTGCCTCTGTATCAACGAAAGATATGACTGTAGGCTGATATAGCAGCTCCGGAAGTCTATGGGGTACCTGTGCTCGACAATCTACTGCGAATATTGACGCACGTGAAGGTTGAAGGGGAGAAGCGGGGAGAAAGAGAGGAAAGGAGTGATTACAGGGATACGGAGAGGTAGACAGTGGTTCTATTCTACGTGGCCCGGTACGTCATCAGTGAAACCGTCTTCGCGATCCATTATAAAAATGAAAGAAATTCACTCACGGGCTTAAAACGCCGGTGATCGACGATGCGGCATAACGTATGCTTGACGACGCTTCTTTCTTTCTGCTGTTCATTGATATGTGAGGCACACAAGACGCGAAGTCTTCGCTCTGATGAGACGCGGTTAGGCAGCTATTGGATTTAACTTGAACAAGAGAAGCCGAACAATCTTCGTCACGAAATTTCTAGTTGACGAGTATCTCGGATGGAAGCTCCTCTAGCGTTCTTGAAAAGAAACTCCTCGTTGACGGTCAATCCATTTCAGTTCGTGGTTCTAGAGACTAGTCACTACTGAATTCACATTCTTCTCGATGATTAGGAGAAAGTATCAGAACACTACTGAATGCCTTTCGTGAGGATGCGTGAAATCACCGAAACAGTCAGCTGCTGGTGCAATCAATCCGTTCGGCTGTGTCTAGACCTTGACAAGGAATCTCTACGCAGATGATAATTGTCGGTGAGCAGGAAGCGCGCGCGAAATAAGAAGCGGAAGCCTGTATGCCGCGTTGGAAAGGATCTTGGGAGAATCTTGGGAGAAAGAAGAGGGTGGGCGTAGGAAGAAAGGGGGCTACTAGGTGTGGGTACAGGACGGGTGTGATTCGAGGCAATATAAAAGGTGATTCGTATATACAGACGGGGAGAGGAATAGAAACACGAAAGTTATCAGACACCGGGTCGTTCTCTCTGTCTCTCTTCTCGAGCGCCGCCACCGGGTCTATGGAATAAAATTCTTTTCTCCCGTGTAATTTAACTCGTAAACTCGAGGCCTGACGGGGACCCCGGTCCCCGATCCCGGGCCCTCCAGCAGCCAGGTAATCTCAGAATCGAAATTCTTTGTCATTTCGGGAGAGAAACTGCTTTGTCATTTATGTTTCCGTTTGGTTATGGGCAGCCGGAGGGAGAGGGCAGCCGGGGTGCCCCTTTCGAGCGTCCCAAGCACACAGAACTCTGCGTTCTTTCCTCCTCATATTCTCCCTCTTTCAAAAATATACACTCACAGATATACCAAACGAGCTCTTCGCCCGCCCGTGCACACACCTTCCGAGGTCCACCGTCCTCCACGATCCGGCCTAATGCCGCCCCGGAGAACCAGGTGTGTGCCCATCCAGCCGGGGATTTTTCCTCCAGATCCTTAGAATACCGTTGAACAATGTTCACCTTGTTCCGAAAGATCTGGAGCGCTCCTTGCGTCAGGGATCTCGGTAACTCTCCGGGAAACGAATCCTTCTGTAAAATTTCAATCTATCCGCTTGTATGGTACATCAAGAGAAAATACAACAACAACAACTGGTTCATCTCCGCGTAAGGTGCAATGAATGTCCCGGCTCGTTATCCTTTGAATCGATACTGGACCTCCGTCAAACACCGTGTTTTACAATTCTTATACTTTTTCCGTGCAACGAAACGAACGTGTCGAACACGCAAAGTATACTCAACACATCGAACGTCCGAATTCGTGATCATTCAAAGACAATTTATCGGATGTCTCAGAATCCATAGTCGAAAAATTGTTTCACAAAGTACTCCGACGCGCGTCATTCTCGTTGATGCTTCGCGACCTGATACCTACGAGGGATCGGTAGATGATCAGAAATTGGAAGGACTGCCTTAAAATTGAGCATCACACCCAGACCGCGTTGTAGAACGAAGCGAATTGTAATTGAGACGGGATTAAAAGTTTGTCCTCATTATGCCTGGGGCATGGTCTGGAAGAGCGAGGCGGCGTGTATGTTAGGATCCAGTTTTTACGGGCCCCCCGTCGTGCGCGAGTTGGGCCGTCGCGCGGCCCCGCCGAGGAGTCAACCGTCAGCCCAATCTTGATGTATCTCCACTCCATGGGTGCCGTGGGCTTTTCATTACATTTCATTTCATTCCATTTAGTTTGGGTTTAGGTTTAGGTTTAGGATCGTTTCATTCTACGCTGCTATGCCTGCCTGTAACCCCCCTTCCGACTCCCAGCCCTTCATCTCGGTCCCAATCGCGCCTCTGACCTGTCGATGGACTCCACCAACCTCGGTCCCTCCGGGTCATCTGAGATCACCTGGATTTTCTCTTGTTACGTTTTTTTACTTACGTGTGGTATTTTCCTCTGATTTTTATTTCATTTCACGCTCCTCGTCCGCTCCCTCCTCGTCCGCCCCGTATTCACAGGCAGTGGAAATATTTTCTAAACAAATTCTCGGATAGTTCTGTTCATCAAAAATTTTCATTCCTGAAGTACATAACGTTCTGTACTGTATGCAAGATCCTGAATCGAGTTAAAGTAATTCTATGACATTTTTACGATGGTTGGATTTTCCTCGTGAGATCCGGTAACGAGCCTTGCGAAGTATGAGGAATCATTTGCAAGCTTGTCGGTAGAGAAAACGTATTGAAATCTTTTACCGCGAAACAAGATTTCTGTGGAATACAGGCAGGCATTCATAAAGCTTAAAAAATTCACTAGCTATCGTATTATAAGCCCGATGCAGCTTGCATGATCGAATCCTTGTGAAACTCCGGTCTGAAAAAGTTTCTTAGAAAAGAAACAAACCCCCAGTTTCAGAGAGAAAAGAAAGAAGTAGGATATAACAAAAAAATCTCTGATGCAGCATGGTCGGTGGAAATTCTTAAACGTAGACAATAGCTGAGCGCGTTGCTAATCTGAAAGGAGCCGAGAGGCTTAGGCTGGCGAAGCCTCTGGCCCATCGTACGATTATCGTATATAGCATAGCGTTCGGTTCGATGGATGAAGATTTTTTTGACCCGCTTCCTCTCGCTTCCCGCAGTTCGTTGCCGCAAGGTGCCCATAATAAGAGTTGGTATAATAATGAAGAACAACAACGACGTCGACGGTGGTGGCTGCTAAAAAGTAAATAATTATCGTCGACATCCGGCGCGGGTGCAGCAGGCATTATCAATTTAGTTCGCATTATTTCTCACTCCTATTTTTATACCTTGTACAATATACCTATATACACATGCTCTTCGGGTCATTTTGACATCCTGTCGGCGAGTCTCCCTATATACCTGCGGGCCAGAAACGGCCTCACAGATGGCTCGACGAACGAATGGCTCGCTCTATTATCTTCTAGTTAGTCCCTTAAACTCATTTGTCACCGCGTCGCGAGGCCCGATCGCAGGGCTTATTACAATCTTACCTGGCTAAAAAATGGGACCGATGAATGAGAATATCGCGGACCCTGATTCGGGAGCAGGAAGAATTAAGGAGAAAATTATCGCATACCTACCGGATGTAAGACCTTTTTTTACATTCTTATATCGCGACTGTTGTAAAAAAAAAAAAAAAAGTAACACAACAACAATAATGAGAATAATGAGAGTGGCAACTGGCACTGAGAGTGGAATAATTATAAACACTAATTTTGAAAGGCACGTTTCGGCGCTATTTTCACGTCGATGACTTACAGTGTAAAACGGACTTGTGTTTAACGAAATTCGAACAACGAGCGTGAACGGCGCCCACTAGAATCGAATCGGTGAAGCGAAACGCAACGCCGTTGTCTATATCGCGATACGGTGGGTGATTGTTCTTCTTTTTACAATCTCTCTCGATATCAAGCTGGCATTCGTTATATTCGACGAGGTCACGCCTGGCGCGTGCAGGTGATCCGTGATTACAGAAGATTTTTTTGTTTTTAATATTCATTAATTTCAAATAAGAATGTGAAAAAAGATGAAAAGAAAAAAAAAAAAATTATTGGAAGCAATTAATAACTCGTCGAAAGGCTATGGAAGGATTGCGAGAGGTGAAGAAGAAGAAAAAAAAATAAGAAATATAAATTAGACAAAAAGACAATGGAGCTGCGTGATGCAGACATACGTGTATGTAGATGTGTACACATTTTTTATGTATATACACCCTGAGCCTACTTCGGGACTAATTATTTTGATTTACGCGGTGTTTATCTTGAAACTTGTATTTCGAACGTTTAGTACACACTCCCCGTGATCTATGCCTCTTATTAACTCAACTGAGTCTTGTTAGTCCCTCGGACTCTCATCCCTTCCCGAGGGCCCGGGGGCCTCTTCCCGTCCTCCCTCTTCCTCGCCTCTTCGCCGCGCTCTCGCTCCGGACTAAGGCAGCACGACCTGACCCTTCATAAACTAGAGCCCAACTGTGCTATATTTTAAATGCATATAGACGTAGGCGTGTTTGCAGTTAAAATAAATACAATAAACAGCGCATGGTCGAGCGAGCGGAGCGAAGAATCAGCAGCAACAGCAGCAGCAGCGGCAGCGAAGAGGAAGGTAAGAAGAGAACCGCGAACCCCGCGCAAACGGCGCGAGTTAAAAAATAAAGGAACCGAAGCATCTCCAGCTCGTAACTTTTCATTGCCCTCGACCCCGCGTATGGAGCTGCGAACGAGGGGCGCCTGCGTCCCCTCGAGTCCTGAGCCTTAAGCTCGGAGGCTCCTTTCTTCTTCGTCATCTCCTTCTCCTTCTCCTTCTTCTTTTTCTTCTTCTTCCTCGGGGAGCCTCGGTGCCCCACCGAAGGGGGTCGACCCCAAGCTGTCTGCGGTGCCTCGAAGAATCCCGAAGAAGGACGCTCGCCGCCGCCTGGAGCAACAGGAAAGCGAAAGATCGGAAAAAGCGAGCAAAGCGACGAGATTCTTTCGGCCAGTGGGTTTTTTCACCCGATCAGGGATTCCGCTCTAGTTAGCGACGGTGCGAGTCTTCGTCGTCCAGTTTTTGCCAAACGATGATCCGGACGAATCCGCATCACGACACCAGCGCGATCTGCATGTGCTGAAAATGTGAGAGCCGTGTAAGGCTGCGGGATTATTCACCTCTGCCTCTAGAAAGCTGAAGATTATTCGACTGGCTTTATTGGTTAACGTACCGAATTGTCGAGAAAAATTAACAGCAAGTTTACGCGCTGCTTCCTGATGGATTTCCAGCGATTGAGATGGTACCGGAAAATGGACCACGAGTCGAAGTTAAGTCAACATTGGGTTCACGAACGACCTCTACAATGTCAAACTAGCAAACCAGAAAGCAACTGTAATTCATGCAGTGGTCATGTTGGTTTAGTAACTCACGATAAGTCGACTGAATGTTCCCGTATGTAATAAGTTGACGATCAGTCAATAGTAACGTGCTACCTGGTCATCCACACGTCAGCATTTTTTAAATAGCTACAGGAAGAAGCTGAATGCATTCCTTCGACCAGCGACCTAGTCGTCTAGCCGTGACTAGGGTCCCAGAAACTAGGTCAAAGTCTCGGGTGGCGGCCGGGGTGGCGTTGAGCTAAACTCAGTCTGGGGGGCCGCATAGAGCTGGACGATTTTCCCCCGGCATTTGCAGGACGAAAGGTGTGACTCCCGGTTGCGAGCGCCTTGGTTCTCGGTCGGCGGAGACCGTGAATTTCTTAACGCACACTACAAGACGCGCAAGTCGGCTACCCACACGTGGACAAGGAGTCGAGGTGCTGGCCTCGGCGGACGAGCAGCGGGACAGACGGACTGGACGGACAGACACTATTAAAGCCGTTCCTCGGCCGGGTTAACGCGTCGAGAAGTCGGCTCTCGAGAGGCGAGGGCTGTAAATTATATTCTTCCACCGCGTGGAGTCGAACCCTGGACTCGCAACAGCCGGGGTGCGGGGCGCGGGAGGAGCGTAACCTCAACTCGTAAAAATATACTTCCAGGGACCCTCTTGGTCCCAGCTACGGCTCGGCCCGATCACTCGCAATAAGTCGGGAGGAGTTATTGGCCCCCGGAATGATCCTGAACTACCTCCAGGGGGCTTCTCTCCCTCGCTAAGTCAAATTCGAACCTCTCAGGCATCGGCTGTTTGCAAACCAAGAAAACAGACGTACGTGGAGCAAAAGCGCGGGCAAATCCTCAAAGTTCTCAGATCATCGTACGTCTAATCGAACAGCTGTAACGGGCTAGATATGAATGCCCGATATCGTTCAGTATTAAAAAGTGATGAACGCGATATCTTGGATAACTAAGAATGATGGTTTGCTTGACTCCAAATAAAAATTTCTGACTTCACTATTGCTAGAGTATTATGTTTTGGCTGTTATAGTAAACGTGAAATTCTCTCCTACGAAGAAGGATTGAACGTCCATTTGACCTGACAATGAGACGTCGTAAAAATTACTTTTGGACAGTTCGGATGAGGTCAAGAGGAGCGAACAACGGGATTGTTCGGTGATAACCGACAGAGAATAAGACCAGCTTCAACCTCTTTCTTAACAACTTCTCTTACACACCTATAACAGAGTACTATTACGCTTTGTCGAGTAGCAACAAGCAGTGTTCAACGTTGGATATCGGGGACCACCGAGGATTGAAGTAGCATTGGCTTGACACGGAGAATTTTTTACAGAGTAGAATAATTAACCGAATTTCACAGATCTGGCGTAACCGAATCCGTGACAGAATGGAACCTGGCCTGAATCTCGTCGGAATAGTGATCTCCGATTTAAATAGGAGATGATGAAGTAAGCCAAGCAGTGGCTTTGATCACCCATGTGAAACTACGAAAACGAGTTCATCGTCTTCGTGACCTCTGGAAGTAAATGGTCGACACTAATTGCTTAGTCCAGTGCAATCTTTTTTCACCTATTCGGAACGACTCAAGTTGGATACATCGAGTGTGATTTGGAATATAGTGGGTTCTCAGCCTCGCCTTGAAAGTGCTAAAAATAGTTGAGATTCCGCTATTCCGTACTACTAATAAGTGACGGCATTGCCAATTTAGTGTTCACCCACAGATTATACTCGTACGTAACATGCATGCGCAAGGCAAATATGAATGAAGCGAGCTGCTAGAAAAAATCCAAAGTGAGTAATGGACTTGATACGACTGTGTTCGTCAAATGATCAATTTCGCCTCAGTGACCATTCAGCTTATGATGCGAAAGTACCATCTCAACATTCAAGGACGAATTTATTATCAGACTTATAAGTACAGCGTCAAAATGAAAGGCCAAATCGATCGAATCAGCTGTTTGTCATTGACGCCAATGAGTCGCCAGAGCATGGGCTGAATGCAAATTCTGATACACAAGATGAACGTGAAGGAACTACGTTGACACGATACAAGCGCTGTCGTCGAAGGTGAAAATCCTGAGATCTTCCTTTGGCTTCCAAAACCCGGAATCCAAACCGGACCCAACGAGATTAGCCCCAGTTGAGAATGTGCGCGACTATCAAGTACAAGTATCGTGACACCGGCGGCTGGATGATCCGGGTGCTCCGACTCGAATTAAGACCACGGGGATGAGCGGGTAATAAAGACGTTACCCCGTAGGAGCGGGATAAATTTAGTGGTCTCGGCGCGTTCTGTAGCCGAGAATCGGTATCGGTCGCACTGGTTAAATACGGCCGGGCCCCGGCCGAAGCCGGTGGGATGGGCGGCTGGTAGGTGTTGGACACACAGCAGGGCGTGGGTATACGGGGTGTCCGCGATGTTCGAGCGGCGGAAACGACCCGGGCTCAGATTCGGAGGCGTCTGATCGGGCACCCACACGCCGCGTACCCCGGCTCCACACCGTCCCATAACAATAAATAACAGCTTCCACGTGTTACCCAGCGAGATATTCTTCGGCTTTACTGACCGCGCCCTCTTCTCCTTAATCGAGGCTATGCGCCAAGTTAAGACGTAGACGGATTGTGCGATGAGAGGATTCTTGCGGCGATTTTGAGCAGGTGAAAGTAGAGCACTTACACTTATAGCGATTCGGCCAAGTTGCATTTTTCGAAAGGATACAGTGTGAGAGATGGTACTGTTGAAATTAATGAAAATTCACTGGTGCGATCTGCTATAGAAGCATTTGTGTGATCAATTAGGTCAATTCAACAGCGGATGGTATCGGATTAATAACAAATCATACTTTGTAGAAGTTCTTACCGTCATTTTTCTCACAGTGTAGCTCATGGGATTAGAATTTCGAACAACTGAAAAGTGCTTCGAGGCATTACAAGGTTCGATTTGTACACGGTCAAAATATCGAAAATCGCGACATCGCTGTTGAACATTTATTCTTTTGTTATTGATAATTCTGTACGTTGACTATTCTACTTTTACTTTATTGTCCTTCTAATCGTAGTGCTAATTTTTTATATTTTCATTCTTCTGATGCTATACTTCCGTACTTCATCCTAATTTGACTTTATGTCAAATATCTAATATATGAAACGAAGTAATATCTCCAATTTTCCGACTGTCCAAAATTTCAATTACTTTTTAATTGTGCATTTTTTAGCATTTCTATTCGCACCGTTCGAACTATTCTAATATTTAGTTAATATAAAAAACAACTTCTGAATTCTTGTGTCCTAATTACCGGAACATGGATTCTATGGACCGTTACTGTACGTGCTAATTCTGCTACTTCTGCTACTTCGGAATTTTTCATCACTCTCTAATTCGGATCATTGATCCTCGTATTCAGCTATCTCTCTAGATCTTGTCTCCCATCCTCTGTAATCGGTTCTTACGTAAACGGGTTCTCTATGGTCAGCGATCACACCCTCCGGGTGGCTTACGCCAAAAGAGAAGAACCAAGGAGGACTCGATCACCCCAAGCACCGTCATTAACAGATTCGCGGGCACGCTGAGGATTTAGAAACCATCCGGCACTCCGGAATCAGTTTTTCCTCAGGAGAGTGGTGGGCGTTCGGGATCACCCGTGGTTTAGCCTGACAAATTGAGGATCCGGGAACACGCGTCATCCGTGTTTTGCGAGCGGAATTTGCATCTCGCCAACTTGAGGTCGAATCGTTGCAGCCGCTTTGAAAATGTCGGAGTGAGCTAATCGTGCAGTAAATTCTGCCAAATTATTAATATATGATGCAATTGTATTTTCCTCTTCGTTTTTTCACTCCAACCTCACATCACTCTATACTTGACCCTAAAAATATCAGTAACAACCGTTTTGCACAGCGTCGCCCACTTCTCAAAGTCTCATTATCGGTATTCTTTCGAGTGCTCAAACCGAGGTCCGACTTACCCCACTTCGTAAAACTAGCATTTTCAGAGGTCGATGAATCCCTGAAACCAGTCTTCCCGCCGAGTTTAGCAAACTCACATGCAGCACGTCTATCGCTTCAATACATTGCATATCGACAAGGCATTCGTTCGAGTGATGGGTAAGTGCGACGCACTTCTGCACCGCGTATCGCGATCCTTTCGCCCCTGCCGGCCTCGATCGGTAGGCTTCTTTGTGCAACGGAACTACAACGCGCATACCTACGTGAAAGTGCCGGAATACGTTTAACGAAACATGCAACTCTCCGAGGCTTCCATAGTGCGCCACTGTTCGGGCGCATCCTACATCTATCGTCTATCCGATTGCCACGGAGACGAACCGCCTTCAGGTGTTGATGACTTTGGGTAATATCATATGAATGGGATGAGAATGAGAGAGGATTGAGAGTCTTGCAAGTACGGTATCGGCCAGTTTGGCGTGGTGTATAACTCGTCACGAATAATTAATAAACAAGAAGCTACGGAATAAATTAACGGTTCGTTAAACGGCAGGGTAAATATCCCCGTATCGTTCGGAAGAGGTTCTAATTGAGACGCGCCCTAGAAGAAGAAGAGGAAGGAGAAGAAGAAGAAGAAGAGAACAGTCCTCGCCGCCTTCCCGCTAACGCTCGGTGTCAACAATCAGCGCTCTTAATTATGCACGCCTCTAATTACAGGGGAGCCGTACGGGGGTTGGGGTGGGGTGGGGGACGCTTTCGGGACCACTTAACGTTTCTTACACACCCGTTCACCCGTTCGTTCCTTCCTTCCTTGCCTCGATCCTCGTCTCGCAACCAGCGCCGTTCGCACCGCGAGGCCAGCTCGCAAGTTTGTCCTTAATTTATTTAACTAATCACGACTGGCGTTAATCGCTTAATTACACAACGCTATACGGCTAATGGCTCCGCCACGTACCACGCACCACGCATCTTCCTTCTTACCCAGGCACCCGCGTATCCGTTTACGGCGTCGAGACGATAATTGTCGTTCGGTAAGTGTGAATCCGATCTTAGTAATTGCTCCTTGCGCTCAAGTTTAATTTTTTATTTTATTTTTATTTTTTTCTTCCCCGTCCTTCTCTTTCACTTCTTCGAACCTGTGTAACCATGCTCTTGCCTTACACCTCTAACCCGCGAGAAAGTTACGGCATGGTGAAATAGTCTCCCGCGAGTTAACGTCTCTTCCATCGTTCTCGGTAAGCCCAAGAGAACCTAGCTCATCAATTCGACCGGTAGGATTTCAAAATTCTACAACCATTCGGAAACTTGACCGGTCTCGGATGCAGATCACTCTCCTCTCCTCGTACATTACGCATGTGGCGTACATGCGCGCAGTTTCTTGCCGGTGATTTGGGGGTCACGTATAGGCCGGAATTTTCCTCATTAGATACACTTGCACGCGCGACCCGCCGCTCGTCCCATGTGGCCAATCCGACCGCGTGTCGAGAAGGTCCGGGTACTCGAGGATTCCGCGATGGCAGGTCGTCCGAGTTCGCGTTCGCGTGCTGGGGTCGGAGACAATCAAGTAATGCCTGCTCGGTATGCCTCTCGTCCTCGGTGTCCCGTGCGCCCGGCGCCTCCTGGGTCCACTAGGCGTCCCGACGCCGCGGTACCCGCTTTTTTATTTCACCCGAGGCCTGAATTCTTCATTGGCACAGAAGCTGCACAGCGGATGCGGCGGGTGCCGCGTCAATACCTGCTCGAGCTTTATCATCGGCGGTGAGACGTTTTTACCTTCTCGATACCACCGTGCGTGCGCTGGCTCAAGGGGTGTATTAGCAGGCTCTGGGCGAGAGGGGCGGGGGGGGGGGGGGGGGTAATGGTTACGGCTAAAAATAGGGGGTATCACCGCGAGGTATTGATTGCTAATCGGAACGCCCAGCCCCCGGGCAAATTATCATTACTAATGCGAAGGCAGGAAATTCTGAGTCATATCGGTCGGGCGCGGCATGCCGAACGATTTCCCCCGAGTTTTTCTCTACCTGATTAGGTACGTCCTCGTTATCGAGTATGCCGTATAAACGACTACGCTTGAAGGGAATCGAGAGTTTTTGCGAAAATTAACGGGGCGCCGATCTGCGTACGGCGACTAATCGGCAGTCGCGTGTATAACGGGGCTGCAAGGGTGGACAGCGGAATCCGCTCTTGTTCGCTGTCGCGTGTAATACCCCTTTCAACAAACCCTTTCAGCATTCTCGGCTATATTTAGATGCCTGGTATACAGCGGTATGAAAAAGCGTTACAAAGCAAACGTAAAACGGGAGAGAAGACTCGGCCACACTTTACGAGTCTTCCACGGTCGTAGAATGTATGCAGCTATGTGTTTGCGAGCGAGAAAGAGAGTGGCAGAGGGGGGGGGGAGGGGAGAGAGAGAAGGAGGACCTTGTAAGCAGGAGTTAGCGAGGAGCTCCGTTCCCTGAATACTGAACCGAGCCGAGGAGAGAGAGAATCTCCGGAGACGGACGTCTGCTGGATGGATGGACGTAGGCATGGACAGTGGGACCGACGAGTCGTCCACCAAACTGACCGAATAGCATGCCGGCCGCCCACCCCCGAGAACCAACCGGAGGCCACATGCACAAGGATAAATAATTTCACACAGCCACCGTTCGCCGCGTCCGCAGAGCGTCCGAGTCCGGTTTACATTTCAAATCAGTCCGCGCTTATACCGCCGCGGCCTTATACGTATGCATGATCGGCCGCGAGCAGGGAACGCAGTCAAAATAACCGCCGCGAAGATCAGTCGATTCCTCGGAGCCGCCGGGCGATCCAGATTTTTTTACGCACACCGGGGGCGGGTAACTAGCTCTCCAAGGGTTGATCGAACGGCGCGCGCGGGACGAGGCTTCGGGGAGCCCTTCTCCTATGACAATTCGGGGACGGGGGTGAACGGGGGTGAACGGGAGCGGTTCGATTCCGAGCCGATTGTTGACATAAATTAAACGCGCGGGGTCGAATACACTCCGACACTCGGGTCGACTGGGGGCGGGGAACTCGGGGCTTCGAACCTACGGAAAGAAGGACGTACCCGGGATCCCCGGGTCGAGTCGGGTCGCTGTGTGCCCAGGACACGGGTGTGCGCTACTATGCGAGAAAAAACGCTCGGGGATTTGAATACGTCGGTGGCGATCGATTCCCTATAAATAAGGATTCCGGTGATAATGGTGTTTCTTTGCCGGGGAGAGAAGAAGGCGCGGGCCGGAGGGAGACACCCCATCCTTCCTATTCTCCTCCGTCTCCGTCTCCGTCTCGACCCAAGGGGCGGAGAAAGAGGGTTGGGGGTTGGGAGCGCCTATCTCGGAGAGATAACGAGACGGCGCGAGGTTACGGGTTGGGTCGTAAGGGCGCGGTCGACCCGACTGCAGTCGTACGCCAAGGTCGCGGGGTTGGAAAAAATTACGAAACTGATCGAGAATCGAGGAGCGTCTGCTTTCACTCCGAGTCTCCGTCGGCGGAGATCCTCCGCGATATTGAGTCCCGCAACCCGCGGCGAACGGGGAAACCGGAGTCTCGGTAACGGCGACCACATGCCGTCCAAGCCGGGCATCGGACGCTGGCGTAATGCGGTAATAATTGAAGTTTTTGTAAGCCTAGCCGGCGAGCGACGACTCCGGCCACACCGAGGCCCCGGCAATTATCTAGCAAATGTCCTGTCGGGTTCGTGTATTATACACGTAGATACGTGTACGCGCGTACCGCACCGTTGGGGAAACAATTATTATGTAGGTATCATTTCAAGCCGGTCCTCCGTTTTTTCCTACCCGCGGCGTAACGATCGAGAGTTTTGACGGCACGCAGTCGACACTTTGCTTCGCCTCTCGTTCTATTTCGTCGAAGCGACAGCCCCCGATCCGTCTTATAGCGGCACCGACTGCGGAGCAGCCGTTCCTTCCACCTAGGACTGGAATAAGAAGAGAGGCCGACGAGGTGAGCGGAATAAAAAATGAAGAACGGCGCTCCCGCCCCATCTTTGCCCGGAGTCTGCAGGGGTGGAAAGAAGAACACTCGACTGACTCACACACGGCCCGAGCGCGATGCGAGATATTATTTAAAGGGGGCTGAGAGGGGCGGCTCTAAAGATACGGCAGGGAGAGAAAATTGACTAAGGCAACTCGCCTCGCCCCGGAGAAAAAGAGCGAGAGTGAGAGAGGGAAAAGAGAGAGAGCGAGAGAGAGAGAGAGAGAGAGAGAGCGAGAAAGCGAAAGCGAGCGCCGCAGTTCGTGTGTAAACTTTTCTGAATTTCCTTAGGCAAATATTGCGTAGTGCGCCTTCGTTGGGGGCGGCCCGCGGGGCCCTCGGGGCAAAGAAAATGAGATTTTTTCTCCAGCGTGCGGGCGGGGTGCGAGAATGAATTTGAAATTAGCTCATACAGGCCGTCCGCCCGCAGAGCCCTGGCTCCGGTTACAGGCAGCGTGTCGTTATACTTTCTGGGTGTTCGGGGTTTCCACCCTTGATCGCTCCAAGATCCGCGGCCTAGATTCCGCGCCAAGATAGCCAACTTCCCGCCTCTTCTCCCCTGCCTCTATTCTCACTCCATTTCGGTACTCTCTCTCTCTCTCTCGGCAAACCCGGCAGCTCCATACGAGCCGCGGCAATCATCCCTTATATTTGGACCTTGACGAGTTTTCCTTCCTATTTTCCTTTTATTCCAGGCGTATTTTAAAAACTGCCGTTTGACATGCAAGACTTTCTTTCACTTCCTTCCGTCCGTTTTCCCTCCGACAGATCTCTCTCTTGCTTCTTTCTTTCAACCGTGCTTCGATCCTCCCACCATTCTCCCCTGGCCGTTAGATTTATTTCGATTACTTTTTCACCCCCATTTTCATCCCCGTCGCCCCGGACGCCGACCCCAATCAAACTCGTTGTCTCGAACTTTTTTTGGGAAAATACCTTATACTATACCCCCCCCCCCAATCTCATTATATTGGCTTTGTTCAATTATCCATGTATTTTCAATGTCGCCTGCGAGTCCCTTGGCACCCCTTCGATCGATCCTGAAGGGCGCCGAACGAAAGTCGGAAAATGTCACCAACCTAACAGCCTAGATCAGCACCCTACACTTGAAAAGAAAAAAATTATTCCTTTTATGGCGAAAGAAATATATTGTTAATTCAAATAAATATGGTTTTACTCAATAGCATTAATTAATGTTCTGATCACTCTTTTGTTGATTCAAAACGTCACATATTCGATAAAATCAACACAAATCCTTTCTCCGTGTATACGTATAGAACCTAAAACTCGACGGTTTCTCCAATTACATAAGTTTCGGCAAAAATTCTGGCGGCAACGTCATTCCTTCAACCCCTGCAGAGTCGTGGCGAAGGGTCCGCGATCAATTTAATCGCATCGGTAGGTAAGAGAAGGCTCACATGTTCAAGATCTGTGAAACTCGATGGAACGGCGCAGCCTTGCGGGGTAGAAAATTATTTTTCGCCTTGATTGGGATCTCCGGGGAATATGCAGTCGGCGGTGGGGGCAAAAGAGGGGGGGGGGGGGGGGGGGGAGTCTAGATGTACCTACGATGGTTTCTAGACCCAGAGGGAGCAGCCGGCGGTTGTCCGCGTTTACGCGCCCGGTCTTCGAGCCATGAAATATCAATAGCTTATTACTAATATAATCTTTTCCCCTCAATGCTCGCTGATTGCCGGGTACACATGTGCGGACGGCATGCAGGCGGCCCTTTCCTCCGCGTAAAATATATATAAGAAGGACAGCGCGATGTTTCCGAACCCCTTCGCCGAGTTGGCGTTCTTCCCTTACTCCTCTTATTTTCCCTTTATTGTTACCAGCCGCTTCCTTTTCCCTGTACACGGCGACCTTAATTAAGCGTTTAACATTTGAGGCGACTCATCTTCCTCCCGGCGCATACTTGCCGATGATCAATCCTCCGAGCTCATGCTTTCTTAATCGGTCGTTCGGCCGTTTATGTACAGAGCGAATTCCTAACGACTGCACAGTACGTTGTTTGCTAAAATTCGACGCGCACGCGCTGCAATCCGAGAGCAATTGTTTTCCATCCAAAAATTTAGACAATTGTCAATTGGGCGTGACTGCCACAGAAAACTGCACATATCTTTGAGGTCAGAGACAGCTGGTCGCTCTGGTGAACAGCCGCTTTTGGATCGTAGCACGCGCGCGTTAAATCTTAACAGACGACGGACCGTGCAGTCGTTAGGAATTCACTCTGTTCAAACGGATCGGCGTATAACGTCGGCGATCGCAGGCTAAGTTTCATTCGATGCGAAAAAACGGGGCGATTGAAGACCGCGTATCGGCCCGGCCTCCCGCCTCTCCTTATCGAGAAGAACAACTCGCGCGTTTCAGCCACCGCGGCAAACGGTCGATCACCGCCTCCGAGCAGCCCGCTATGGCGGGCGATAAAGAGACGCGGGTCAACGGGAGAGGATATGTTCAAGAATCGCGGAACAACGGCCACAACTCGGACCTGATCTCTCTCTTTCTCCCGATTATAAAGACGAGGAGGAACGGGGGCTACATACTGTTTCGAGAAGAGATGACCGGGGTTTATCGCGTCCTCCGAACCGAACTCAAGGGGAGGGCGGAGCAAAAAGTTGAAACAATCGGTAGGCTGATCCGGACCCGAGGAATTAATTTCTCGACGACTGTTGCAACGGCGGCTAGCCGTGAGGCCCCTGCTGGCCCCGGCATTTCGTCACACCTCCGCACCTCGGTTCCCGTTCCTTTGTTTTAGCCGCGGTTAGCCTCTGTTTCGTCGCGGTTTTTCGGCCCCTTTTTTGCCCGCACGTTTCGCCACTTAACCCGAAGAGAGTGTCACGTCATCGCACCGTGTGCCCTCCTCTCGGGCCCTCAGGCCCCGCTTCTTCCCGGACGGTATGCGCGCTCCGAGTCCCGACGACTCGACTGCCACGAATTTGACGGATCATCGGGCAATATCCACAATCATCATTGGCGCGGCTGATCTCAGGATCACCTTATAATTGTTTTCGATCCTCGTTCCGTTTTTCTCCACCGGGTTGACCGAGAAGGTGTAGGTGTGCGGTGATCGTTATTTATTTATTTTCTCCTTTTCCGTTACGGTCCGATTGCCGCGTCGGAGACTCGGAGTTCGAATCGGAGAAACAGAAATCAGGGACAATTAAGTCGGATGCGTTCTTCCTCCTCCTTCTCTTCTCGGTCTTCCCCCCTCGTCAATTCCTGCATACAGAACATGTCGGACAACCCGGGTAGAGCATGGCCGGCTGAATGGGCTCTGGAATGCGCCACCCTTCACCCCGCGGTAACCCACCCCCTTCTATACACAAACCTTATACACGTGTGGTCCACCTCTGCCCGTTCCACCTACCCACCCACGCCGTGTGTACCTACACCTATAACCTACCCGTAAAACTTTACTAGGGAAGTATCGAAGTCGCACGCAAACCCGCCGTCTTGCGTAGTTACACCTGATCGCTCCTCCACCTTCACCCTGAAACCCAAGCGCCGAACTGTGTTCTTCTGGCCTCCGTTGTTTCGTTGTTGGATTTATTGAGCACGCTGTTGGGCACGTGTAACCGTTTTTAATCAAAGGGGCCAGAACGCCGAACGCTGCTTAGTTGGAACAATGAGGAATTGTACTTAAATCGGTCCAGACATCTACGCACAAACGTGATCTTGTTCGATGTCGATTCGTCATCTCATCCTTGCCGTTGTATCTTGAGGCAAAACAAAAACCGGAACCAACGTGTTGTACCCCAAGATTCGTCGGTCTATTCCACACAAAGTGAGAAAACTACTTTTTAGTAACAGTCATTGCGCATTATCGGTACAAAAAGTGTCTATTAGTGTGGGTCAACCATTTTCAGTAATAACGTAGTGGATACATGTCATCGTTAATTTGTCAAAATATAATTCGTAGTCGTTTCGATGCTTTCTGTATCTTGATAAAAATTGAACCCTCTTTACATTAATTTATAAAGTACTTTTCCATCACGAGTACGTAACTCAAATTCTTGTCTGAACTTTTGCCACACTGATCTCATCCACTGCCGATTGTCGAGCATTTGGCGAAGTTCGGGCGAGTCAGTTTCCACCTTGATCGGATTCAATGGCAGCTTGAAGCCGTCAGTGGTCGGTCCTCGAAGCCAGAGCTTGTCGCTTGCTCACGGTCTACCTGCCTCTAATCTCCATTAACGACGACTTTGCGCCGCGTCATTCGCCAGCCTGGCGCGTATAGCGTCGTGGCTCGATTAACGATATTAATTAGCGCCTTACGCGAAGCGGCGAGGCGTCGGGACCGACACCTCGAGTCGCTCGGTTCTTCAGGAGCCGCGAAGTCCTTCCTTCGGGAGTTTCGCGAGTCACGCGAATCGCTGTTCAACTTCCGGGATCGCTTCCGGAAACGTAAGGGATGCCAATTATTCAGAGACACCGTTATCGACGCGGTTTTCGCGACGGGAGATTATTTCTTATTCATAAGCGTGAGCTCACGAACGCGACAAAAACTTATCGGACAAATTAAAAGTTCGGGATTCGGGCATAGCACGAGGATACGGATAGCAGCGGGTTGCGAGCTTTTACCGAAAAAGAAATATCCAAGTGAAATCCAATATTCATATACGCATGCAGAGCTCGACACGCGAGAATATGATCCGACACAAAGAGCCGCACGAGTCTCTGGGTACGGAAACTTCACCGATGGTCTTACCGGATTGCAGGAGTTGAGCTTTCGAGGTAAAAACCGCCAGGCTATTAAAGGCTTTGTTTGTAAATTTGCGAAAACTCTCGTGGCGGTAGAAGTATCAAAGTTGAGCATATTTCAATTGCCGACGTGGTTTCAGTTTTCGAGTTAAAGATGCCGGGGTTATTTTTCGTCAAAAATTAATCCGAACAAGCCTGGAATTCCGTAAGAAATTTTGGTAGAAAAATGCGGCTCGTTCTTTAACTCATCCGAAACTACGGGAACCGGTGAGATTCCAAGAGGGATGAAAGGTTTCGTCGCGGTGTTCGCGAGTGGTTTTGATCTCGGATGAGGATCCAGCAGCTCGCTAGGACCGTGACAAAAAACTTGGTCGCGGATGCGAGGTGGAGGTTTCGATGCGCGGATGAAGTGGATCGCAAGAAAGTCTCTCGGACGGGCTAAGTGAGTTATTTACAGGGTCGTAAGGATTTAGCAATGCGCGCGCCTCGCCCGGACTATAAAAATCTTATCGGGAGATCTCACCGGCTGCTCGGCTCTCCGCAGTCATGCGGAGTGCATCGGGAAGAAACATTTAATATTAATGCTCGGCAGCCCGGCCGCATCGCCCTTCTTCGCCTCGCTCAGGACTCGCTGCAACTGCAACAACGCCATCCTCGAGTCTCTCAGCTCGCACCTCGCGAGGTGTTTAATTGCCCGTAATTCGATGCCGGGAGGGTGTAACGCTAGCCGTCGTTACTCCTCGCCGAATGCAGATCCCGATCTTACCGACGGCGTTGCCTCGGTAGCGATCACGGAGTCATCGACCACCCTGCGCCTTGAATAACGTAATAGAAATCTGACTGACAATTAATCTATACATCTGATTCAAGGCTAGATTCAACGAAGGTTAAATTTCTTCAAGTACGTTCCACAAACTAACTTTTGTAAGGTAGCAGTCTTCTCACTCGTATATGTGTGACACATGATTCAAAAATGGAAAACTTTTGTGGTTTTTGATTTGTGACAAGGAAACCAAGAAGTGGAAGCCGAATTTTCTGCAATAACAGAAAATTTCAATTCACAGATCGATTATCTGGTCCAAGCGATTGAAGTATCAAAGCTCTTCTCATTCATTCGTAGCTTTATTCGTAGTCGATTCGATTCTTAATTCGACCGTTTCGGCAATTTCGATGCGATTTTTCAAATACATTATAATCGTCGGTTACGTAACGCTTAGACCATTTTACCCGTACCTTCTGACACTGTAAACGCGAAACTAGCGCGAGGCTTCGGGTTGGAATTCAGTCCGTGCTCTAGAGTCAATCGAAGATGGAAAGAGAGAAGGAGAGAGAGAGAGGAGAGGAGCAGAGGGTGAAAATGGAAGTGAGGGTCCTGGCGCACGCATAGCGAGAGAGCGCGGAGGGTGAGGCTAAGCTCTAATGTATTCACAAATCTTAGTTCGCCGTTATCATTCCTGGAGCACTCGAGGCTCGATCCGAACATCGGGCGTCGCCCTCGCCCTCTTCCTTCTCCTCCTTCTCCTCCTGATCCTCCTCATCCTCATCCTCCACGTGGGCGTTCTTCGCTTTGGGAGGAATTCATTTCGCAGACCACCGCGCCCGTCTGCCACTATCCGATTGCTTCG
Organism: Neodiprion lecontei; assembly: GCF_021901455.1. NCBI lineage: Eukaryota > Metazoa > Arthropoda > Insecta > Hymenoptera > Diprionidae > Neodiprion > Neodiprion lecontei. Next base: position 21,675,370 of record NC_060262.1, read on the forward strand.
ATTATCCACTTTATTTCTTCTTCCCTCGATTTCCATTCCAGAACACTCTTCTTCTCCCTCTCCTCTCTCTCTCTCTCTCTCTCTTTCTCCGCGTTAGAGAGCCTCTGTATTTTTCTCCCCGCTGATGCCGGCTTAGGACCCAGTTACGTAGCCCAAACGGAGTGCTTATCGCTCGCGAAGAGCGCGCACTCTCTATACCTCTATATTTTCCATGCGTCTGCAGGGGATGAAACCGACAGAGTCATTCCGGAATATGAGATTTCTCGAGGGATGCGAGAACGCGATGCGCCGCGGAGCGCACGTAGAGCCGCGTGTATGCGCACCGTATTCTACGAGTGGAATGAGCGAGCACCGAGTCGGACAGATGGATGGACGGACGGATGGATGGATGGATGGATGGATGGATGGATGGATGGATGGATGGACGGACGGATGGACGGGTGTGTGGGTGCGTGTATGGAGACGAGAGGACATTATTGGATTCTGAGCATTCCCGGAGTTATTAAAATTCGAAGCCAGACATGGGGAGAGCGAGCGAGAGAAACGGGGGTCGGGAGGTGAGGAGAGAAGAGAAGAGAAGAGACGCTCACGAGAATATTAAAGCGTCCCGCGACTTCTTCCTTCTTTTAAGATTAGTCCCCTGCACTGTCAGAGAGGCGGGGGAAAGAAGGCCTGTCGTTTGAATTTCGTCCGCGAAGAGATGAAGACGAAAGCGGAGCAAGCAGCGAGCCGGCTAGGGGAAAAGGAAAAAAGAAAATTGAGTTTGCGGATAACAAATGGCGCTTTTAAGGAGACGAGACTCCGGGGGACCCGCGACTCTCTCCCCCTCTCTCTCTCTCTCTCTTCTTCCCTTTCTCTTTCTTTCATCCGAGGGGCGAAAAGTGCCATCGGAAATCTCGAGATATTAAAACGGCGCGGTGCGGCTTCCGGAATTACAAGCACCTTATAAAATATCGGTGCAATTAAAACCTCAATATCAGACGGAATTTAACATCCGCCCCCGCAGCGTACCAATTGTGTACACTTAGAATCAGCAGCTCACTCGATCGAACGCCGGTCTCACTTGGGCAAACACGGAAATCTGCCTTTAATCTTTTCGCCGAGGGGGGCGGCGGCACAACGGCACCTCTATGCCCCTCGAAAAACGCGACGCGTGACGATCCTACGGCACACATCCATCGATCAAATTTTCAACAATAAACTATGCGGCATTTACCGAAAAAGCACACAAAATCCAGGCGATGTATCAGTGTGAGATATTCCGCTCTCTGGGGACAAACAGCCCCCCTTATACCCGAATTCGTGTGTTATATAAACCATTATGAGGCGCATATATGGATTGCAAACCCATCCCGTTTCCGAATCGATTGATCGATGAGGCATTACTCGTTAGGAGGGTATAACCGATGATTCTTACGGGGTTTCGCAATTTTCCATTTTTTGTTTTTTTTCACTTTATTCTATCTTTAACATTTGACAGTGCTAAAACTGAAAAGAATTTGTTTATCAAGCGATTGGATTGCAAGTAGTTTCTTTTACACCGACTGCATTCCGATGTTTGTCGTTCTGTTTCGAATCGACAAAAAAAAATTGCAACTTATTTCCAACCCTAAAATTTGCCATTAAAATCGGAGTAGCGGCGTAACGGTTTTGATGTCGGTATAACGTATCGGGTATTGAAAAGAGTTCTTTCAATCGAGGCTGTCTGTAAGTATCGATCTGAAATCACCGTTCGGCGAACTCTGAGTCATCCGAAGTCGCATAAATCTTCGTGCTTCCTCGAAGGGGGTCGGGGGGATAGGACAATAATTAGGGCAGGCACCCCTTGCCTCGTAAATTTAAAATCACCTTAGTTACCCGACGCTCTCTCACATGTAGGTATCGTGTATTGGAAACGATCGAAGGGGTCTGATCCGGCGGGACTAATTCACGCCATTCTTTCCGATACCCTTTTTGCGATCGGCTTTCCCCCGCGCCGCCCATTTCTATTTTTCTACATTTGCAACACGCCGCGCGTTCTCCCCGTCCTCCGGGAAGCCCGGCTTTTTCACCCTCGCCAACTCTTGCGGCGCGGGGGCCGCTCGGAAGGCTCTCTAGTTTGATTTTTGGTTTGCATTGCTGCCCGTCGGCTCGGAAAAGCCTTTAGAGAGTTTTTTCCACATCGAAAAATCCCCGAAATATTCCACCGTCGTTCGCCCTCTTGATGCACACCGACACACCCCCACAGTCGACCCTCGGTTGTCCCGTTCCTCGTGAAAAACTCTTTCATTTCCCGATTGCTATTTTAAATAATTGCCCCCCAACCTCCAGTTGGGAAACTAATAACGATAACAGCAAACGAAAATTCAATCGGATATTCGAAAATTCATTTTCTTTGCAAGAATAAAAATATATCTTGGTCAAATTTTCAATCTCATCGAAATATGTTCAACATAGTACGTCTACGTTCCAACAAAATTCATCAATTTTTTCAACAAAACTATACGCATCTACGTGTTGAAGAAAGTTGCGGGCCTGTATTTTTTTTTCTTACGCTTCTGAACTGTTACATTACTTCTCGTCGCTTTTAATTTTCAACAGACTCCTCACTTGCGGGTACAGAAGTAATAAAAAGGTTATATTTATCTGTTTGATATCCGGAAATGATTAGGCGCTACCTCGTACCATTCGCTAAAGCGACGCGTGATGTATTTTTAGATTTTTCTGGATTCATATATTTTTTTCCTTCTCTCTATCCTACGCTCTCTGCCTCTCTCTCGTCCCTCTTCTATTTCACCGAGACATGCAACTCCTCCACCTACTACGTGTATCGCGCCCCCCTTTTTTATAAGAGCGAAGCGCGGATGCCGTGTATATTTTTTCCTATTTTTTATTTTTTTTTCTTTCCATCGTATTCCCGTTCCTCTCCCCATATCTTCATGTCGAGAAGCCCCGGTCTCGAGTGATATAATGTAAAATAACGTGATAAAGTGGGAATCGTTATACGACGGTACACTCGCGTCCGTGCGAGCACACGAGTTGTACACACTGCAATACCGCACGTCTAACAATAGGCCAAGCTCTACACCTATTACACTACAATCGCATGATATCCGACACTCGGGGAGGCCGTCGCGTCGCTCAACTCGTCGCTGATTTATACCGTCTTCCCCTGCATTTTCGGGGATGTTTTATATGCCCCTTACGTCGCGGTGTAGCGATCGCTTTCTCGAGGGGTGGTAAGGAGAATGGGGAGCGTAAAAACGTGGGGAGGTTAAACCTCGGGGAAATTATTCAGCAGGGAAAACGGAGCTTTCGAAATTGTCCAAGAAGAGAAAAACGGTACCCAAGCAGTTTCTCGGATGATTAGAGGATGGCGGGGGGGAGGGGGTGGGGGGGTCGCGGGATTTTTCGTCCGTCGCCTGGATCACCTCTTAGTCTTCCAGCCCACGGAAAAAGGGTGTTATTGGGCTTTGGAAGTGTCGAGCTTGCGGTATTGGATATTTTTTAACAAGGTACGAGGGAGAAATATCATATTTCTGTAAAGCCCTCCGCCCGGTTCCAGGCAATCCCCCGCATCCCGTCCCCGTCTCCGACTCGAAGGGATCGATCGCCTTAAACCACCACCCCTAGCCATTGTTTCCGACTTCCCGTGGCACGGGGAAAAAATGAAAAGGGAATCCGGGGGCGAGGAAAACACACCGGTGTCGGTTCGGGCGCAAGCATCTCTGGGGATTTTATTAAAATTTAAATTTTATTAAATCCAAAGGAGAACCCACGATATTTTTTCGCGGCCACCCGTGCACGAAGAAATTCGGAGGGTTCGACCGAGCTATTCAACTTCCAACAAGTGACTTCTTACTCTGATTGAAACATCGGCTTACAGGCGAGATGATGAACAATTTCCTTAGTTTCAATTCGATTCGATGCAACGTGAGCTGTTCGAATCGTTTGGTTCGAAAATTATTCAAAAAAATTAAAAAATTTTCCCCCAAGTTGTTCCAATTCGAAATTCACACCTTCGAACACTTTTTGACTTTGAAACTGCATTTCTACGTGGACTGCCTCATCTCATCTACTAAAGAAAGTGTAAAGGTGACGAACAAAGAGAGCATATGACCAAACTTTATCGAAAATAACCCGAGATCACGCAGGGAAGATAAATCGCGATCGCTCATCTTTGGCAGCCCATGCAGCCAACTTTCATCCTGATATAAAACTCATCTCATTCAGTGCAACGGAACACGTGTTGTGTGCATCATCGAACGTTCTCGGACCGATGATTCTGTGCGAGAAACTTGCATTCAGTGTGATTAGGCTCATTGCGACGTGGGTGAATTTCTGGCCTTGGTCCAACTGACACAGAGATGAAACGCGACTCGGATTTGATGTGCTCATTACGCTGATGGCAAAAAGGTCTTTGATTTATCAATGGAAAGTGTTTTTTTTTTCTTCTTATTATATACATAGAATCGTGGATGAGTCAGTCCGATACTGTGGAACGGAATTAGTCTACGAAACCAGATTTCCGGTCTCTGGTCTGCGAGTGATTGCAGGGACACAACCGGTACAATGAACATTTGAATCTAAAAATCAAGATTTCTTGCATTTATTTCAAAATATGTCGTACAAAAAACTTTTTACTTAACTAATAGCAACTTCAATGAAATACGTCCATTTACGATACGTTCAAACGAATTTTCTCCACATACTAACCGAGTTTAATGGCTCCAGCCGTCAGTTCAATAAATACCCTGTAACTATTCTCCAATTAATCGATGATTATCCGTACCTATAGTCAATGTATCGGTGTCTTTGGACGATTTTTGGGGGAACGTCTGGTAGAGGCACCAAGGTGTACGAGGGTTTACCGGAACGAACAGTGTACGTCACAAAAGCTATGCGTTGGTACATTTCGGTACCTATACCTACCTGCACTCACTCGTCAAGATACTTAACTCCCAACCATGTGAAGAGCGGAAGAACGTTTCGTTCGGGAGCAATGTTTGTAAACAACATCAGTCGGTATATCCGATTCACCTGACGATCGACGACACTAGCAAATACCTGAAAACCGACCAGTTCCTCGTTGGAAGGCGACCCTCGCGCAACACCTCCTCGGCTCCAGGCAAGGTATTTTCCTGCTAACGGGTCGCGTTTCGTGCCAATTATCAATCGCGTTCTTGCCATCGGAATCGGCGAGGAGGATCGTCGATGCTCGACGACAAGGATCGGGGGTCAAGAGGAGAGCGGAATGGAAGGGAGGCAGGTAAGGCAGGGGCACCCGGGGGTGGGGCTGGAAGTTATCTCTGCTCGTTATTTATCGCTTTCCGTTGTAGCCCTGTCGGGTCGGCGGGCGAGCCAATCAGAATTCAGTGTCCCCGTGCCAGTCTGCGCCATCCGCATACATTATCGTGGCGAAGCGCGCGTTCGGCCATTGTCTTTCCACCGTTGTAAATCACATTTTATTCCCTCGTTTTCGTTTCATTTTATTTTATTTATATATGTACACCGCGCGGAAACGCCGCCCAGGTTATATACTTGGATACCGAAGCAGTGCCCGCAACCTTACTTATAACTCCGTCATCTCTTACGTGCGTGAATGCGTTCCTTACAGACGCCCGCGGTATCTCGTCAGGAACAGAAATCAGCTACTGGTCAGTTTCCGATTTTTGGAATCATGGTTTTTATGAAACTGAACACTCAAGTCTGCCTGCATCGGGTCATGTTACTTTACATTTGTAGATTCAATTATTCCGCACCGAGTTTCTCGTCTGCTTGTCAGATTGAACGAACCAGTTGCGGCCACATATTGACTGTCAAAATTCTGTCTGAATTTGAGATGGCCAGAATGTGACGGATCTGCTATTTATTGACATCTTGTATCAGAGCCCGACCAGATAGAGTTAATTGGCCAGCCCGCAGTCTGTACAAGTATCCGAACATAGGTGTTCAGTTTCCTGAGACTATCACCAAATAGTGGAGTACTCCTGTATGATGAAAAAAACTATTCGAAAATCTCTAGAGAACGTATCTAAAGTCCAGTATCTGGTGCAATTGATATGACAAAAACTAATACAGTGTAACTCTAATTTATCGAATTGAATTTCATCGATGATCGCTTCAAATTACGGAATCGAAATAATTCAAAATCCTAATTAAAGAAAAAAAAAAAAAAACGAAACAGTTTGAATATTGTCGTACTTTTAGAAAGATTGTATCATTCTTCCATATTTTCAATGCCAAGAGTCGTAAAGTGTTAATCGAATTTTGATAGCTCCGGGCTATAATTTCGTTTATACGCAGATGAATTCTCTCACTTAATTACCTGAAGTAAATGCCTAAGCATATTAATTCTTCCATCAGACAGCGCAAGTTCATTAATTATAACCTAGTGTGAGATTCCGTACTGAGAATCAATGCTCGATGTATTCTCAAGCTTCTGGATTATACGGAATAAATGACAGAGACTTTTTTGACAACGTTCGAACGGCCTTCTGACCTCGCGTGACGTCAGATGTCTCAATCCAACCGAGGCGCGTGACATCATGCACCACGCCTTGGAGGCGCGAAATTCAATTGTCAATTCGTATCATGCCGAAGGGAATTCGGTGTAGCGTGAAAAATCTCATCTTTCATAAAATAATTATTTTTATAAATGCCATTGCCGATTCCTGCGACGGACTCGGTGCGCTTGATCGTTGGTGAACGGTGGTCCACGGTTGACTCGAGAGAAGCGCCGGGTCACATTCCACGAATCAGTTGAGGCGACCGATCTTTATCTCCGTCTTCCCCGTCCTCTTCTTCTTCTTCTTCTTCTTCTGCTTCTTCGTCTCATCCTCCTCTTCCTCCTTCTTCGTCTTCCTCTTTTTATTCTTCTGGTTTTTGAGCAGTGTAGAGTTTTTTGTTGGTCCAACACGCTCGACACCGTGCCGCGGTTATGTATCGAACAGCTGCACTCGTGAGAATTATAGCATATTTCTATTGTTCGACGATCCGCTACGTCCTGCCATCGCGTTACCCGCGATTCGATACGACGGCATTATGGCTGTACAAATGTACGCCTTTAATACCTATCACGTGCACCACAATGGGTACGTTAAGATCTGTCTGTGTCTACTCGACGCCGTTGTCTGCGTGTCCTCTGATGTAATACTGATAATTTTTATTTTATTTTCATTTATTTATTTATTTATTTATTTTTTTACCTAATTGTTTCGCTGGATTATAAAATTTTCTTTCAGGATATAACTCGCTTTACGTACAAACGCACATTATACACGCGTACGTGTGTGCGCGTGTGCGTGCGCCCGTCTTACCCCGATCTGTGTGTATAATGGATGTTTTTTTGTTTGGTCGAATAGTATTATATACAAATATAATATTGTATGGTATATGCTGCTCGAATCGTTGAGTAAAAGAAGTTCTCAACGCAATTTTGTTATTGAAGGCGCCAACTAGAGCGTGAGAGTCTGGCCTGTTTTGGTCTCAAAGACGTGTATTACTTGTCTCCCATTTCATACGCCTTTACCTGTACTGCGAGATACGTACACGTAGAAATGATATTTTTATTTCATTCTCATTCTCATGTTTTTCTTGTCACTGGACGTGCAATGTAGATTACGCGAAAGTTTCACGTTATTCTCGTTGTCGGTATCCGCGAATTTAAATTCTATACCACATGCCTTGTACGTTATAATTTTAATCATAAACGATCAAACTTGCCACGAAATTTGTACACGATTAGAATCAAATTGCCCGTGCAGTGATTTTGGTGCGTAATGCGTGTCGTAATTCGTTGTGCAGGGAGTGGAAATGGACGTAGAGAATATTGCAAAACCAAACAATTAAACAAACAAAAAAGAAAAATAAATAAATAAAAATATCCATATTTAAAAAAAAAAAAAAAAACACAAAATTTTACTTCTGTATAGTAGTAGATGTTTCCACCTCGAATTAAACCTTTCTCGGACGGAATAAAAAGAAATGCTTGTCATAGTTTCAGCAGTCCAAGTAGACCAAGCAGGCCTCGCTCTCACCAAGACTCAGTCACGCGCTGGCCGACAGCAGGTCAGTAACATTCATCAATTATTGCTAACGCCTACGTGTCGTCTTACGTTTATTATACCTGTACTTGAGTGTGTGTCTCTGCTTAAGTTAATGCGATACTAAATATCCTTATCGATGCGTGGACGACTACCCGGAAAAATTGACCCTTGAAAACTTGGCAAATGGCAAAAAGAAACCGTAAATCAATGGAATTAAATTTAAGTGAAATGAAAATAAATTTGAAAATACTGCAGGGTATCATTTTTCTTGGGCGTCGTTTGCGTGGATTGTTAATCAATGTGTCGAATGACGCAATAATTCTGTAGTTCTCTAATTTACTCACAACTAAACGCCTGATTGTGATCGAAGTAAGTATATTATTTGACGTAACTGTCCATTCAACGTACGTGCGTACTGTAATATATTACATATTCACGACATACTTACCTACCATGCGGGATTTATGCGTATTACGTATACGCATACGTGATAGAAAAGTAGTTTCAACGTAGCGTAGGAAAATGTAATAGACCGTATACGAATTATTGCAGGATATTTCGCTTTTACGATCAATTTTCATGCCTATCCACGCACGTATAGATGTGCAATTTCACTTGATTGAAAATTCTGTCCAAGGTTCTCAGAAAATATCTAAGATTAATTGTGCTTAGTTTTATCCCGTAGTGAAAAATTTCTAATACAAATTAATTTCCGCTAGTTTTCAAGCATGTGCAAGATTTTGCGCTCTAATCGATTCCGTAATGCCATTACACATTCTGCCGCTACTCGGATCAGTGATTCTCCACCAAAGTCAGGACCCAAGCCTCAAGAAACAAAAGATGTTGGTTAATTACGTAAATCTCGGCTAATTTGAAACGTTGCAAAGCTCAGGGTAATTCGAGGGATTAAGTCGAGTCAGTCTTGTCAGAGGGGTGAAAACGAGGTCGGAAGCATCAGCGACCATGAAGAGGGAAGGGAAAGAAAATTAAAGTCGCAACCGAAATGTACCTGCAGAGAAAGGAAGAGGGAGAGAGTCGAAGAGCATAAAACATAAGGAACAAGCACAAGCGCGAAACGTGATCGCTGGTTAGTTAGGATTGTAATTTGCTTCGCACCCCGCTTTTATGACGCTGAGATTATTATATGCACCCCGCCACTTGTAATTACGTACACACGCTGCATCCTTCAACGATGAAGTGCATAAACTGCATACCGAACTTGTAAACTCAACCCTCTTGTGAGACCTTTTTTTTTCGAACCAAATTTTTTTTCCCCGCATGCCGAACTAGCCCCCACCACAAATTAGATCGGATAAACCTGAACTCGTAATTCGACACCGGTCGGCGTTCTTTCGTTCGTTCTTTTTGTGTTCTACGTCGCGTCGCGCTCAATCATCGACGCATTATTTGAGACACCCCGGTAAACGTGGTACGAAGAAGAAAAAAATAAAGTAGATGAGCAAATCTCGACGACGAAGAATAGAGGGGAAGAATTGACGGTATTGTTTCCACCGAAGAGACGTAATTCAGCCGGGTTATAAGGGTATCGGTGAAAGGCGGGTGGCCGTGTTTACCCAAACAGTTGGACATGTAATATGCATTCTCGCATTATGCCGACTACACGACGCCCCTGTATAGAGACGCGCTCCTAACCTCGGCGTGCCGGTGGATATACAAAGAACTCGTCACGCGCCGACTGCCTGTTCATATGTGCCTAAAAATCTACATGACAACTAGGCGGCGTTCGCTCTCTCTGACGGGGGCTAAACCGGGTGACAAGGTCGCGCCCCGTGTTCAAATGACGTACACGAGCCTCGCGCGGTGCTGCCGACTCCTTCTTCTTCTTCTTCTTCTTCTTCTTCTTCGTCTTGGTCGTATTCTTATTGCGGAAGATGAGCGAGCGCGCAGGTAGGAGGGTGAAATTTCGTTTTTCCTTTCCCTTTTTTTCTCGGTGTGCGAATATATTAAAATTCGAGGGGGATGATTTTTCGGGGTAATGCGTACGTGCGTGTCCCGTTATGGAAAGCAAGATGGATGGACCGGCATAGTGCGCTTTGAGGGTAGGTGAGTGTAAAAAAAAAAAGGAAGAACCGAGCGAAGAAGAAAAGAAAAAAACGCCGCTGCAACCCCCGTGGAAGCTTTTTTTACACACGGACGTGTATACGGCTGCAGGGATGTGTTGTTGTTATTATATTTTATTTTTTTCGCCGTCCCCTTGCCGCTGTACTGTAGCATCGCACCCCAAATTCGGGTGTTAGCATTTCTCACCCCTCGATGAGCGTCGCGTACGTCTCGTGCCATTATTAAAAAAACGGCATTAATGTCCCGTCATAAATATAACGCGGTACCCTCTCGCGTGCGGAATAGCTTTTCCGTATACCTTTGCCCGACTCGCACCAAGGGCAGATCCGCAAGGCCTCCCTGCTTCATCCCCCGTCCAAACGAACAACCGGCGTGGCTAACGAAGTTAATAATCCACGACGCGCGTTACCGGCCGCTGATTGGATCTTAGAAACCGAAAATTTTTACCCCGTTTTCGATTTTAACCGACTCTTCCTCCCTCGGTCCGTTCGCTTCTTTTTCTTTTCTTTCTTCCGCGCTGGCCGCCAGCTCTTCTTCGTTTTACGCGCTCGGTTACGCGGCCGTCGACGGGGCGTAATAAAAAATAACCAAGATATACACCGCGGGCTACCCGTCTTTCCCCCGCGGGAATATAACTCTGCTAATGTACCCCCGTGAAACCCCCTACCTCCGAACCGAGCTACGGCTCTCTAACCATAAGGGAAACAAACCCCCTGCATTAAGATCTATACGCGTTCTGGGAAGAAATACGCTACGATTTTTGTTCCCTCTCTTACCGCCTTTTGTCTCTCTTCGCGAACTTCTATTTTATCCTGGGCTTATTTTTATCTCGGGATTCCTTTTTTTACTTCAGAAAAGAGGACGCGGCTTAACAAATATTACGCGATTCCGCACCACTCCATACCCTGTTGCAATTTTACGTGTGTTTTAAACAAAGCTGCAAGCGTGAAAATAAATTTATAAAAGTACTACGATCACGGTATTTTCTTCTTTATTTAAGCTGGTTTAAAATGTATGATATATTTTTAAGAATTCACACCCGGTACGAAAGTTTGTGGCCATCGGCCGATCAGGTACATAAAATTATAGCGACCGTCGCACAAGCTTCCTTTTTGTGACGTGAAATTCGTGTCCTTTAACCTTAACCCGAAGGAGGAATTTCTTCTCAGAATTATGATACATTAGCAGTGTAGAAGTTGAAAATAAGCCCGAGACTCGAACAATCGCAAGTCGTACAAGCGGTTAATTAACGAGGGTTATAGATCAAGGGCTCTGAATGAATATGGAAAGGGATTCCTCCCGGACTCCCCTGAACGTATAAGGTAATATATGTGGAAGCATACCATCGAGGAGCAGAGAGATGCATACGGCGTGGGGCTCTTTTATCACATGAAAGAGAACCTGAAGAATGAGAAGAAGAGGATAAGGAGGAGTGGAAGGAAAATAAATGAATAAATGAAAAAATACGGTTTTGCAAGCAAAAGTTCGTTTAGCGAGTGGCAGCCGTATCGGGGGCGGAAGGCTCGGAGAGATAGCCATATAGAAGAGAGATGGTCAGCGGATGAAAATGGCCGGGAGAGGCAGAGGTGCCGGCGGTGGGGGATGATTTAGTAATGAAGATATTAACGTGGCGAGAGAGCACGCCACGGAATACTGAGATTCAACTATCTAACTGCTAACATAACTCACGTTTATGCCTTCGTCCGGAGGCCGGCCGGCCAGCCAGCCAGCCAGCCAGCCAGCCAGCCACCCTCTCCCAACCGCTTCGGACTCCCGGCCGCCGGATTTTTCCGTCTCTCTCCAATCCACCACCTCGCCTTCCTCAAGAGAAAAAGGACCCGGACTCCTGTAAATTCTAATTACAATTTAATCCCGCGAAAGCCTTGACGATAACTATCAAGCGACTCCGTCGCAGCGATAAAAGGAACCGGTGACAGCGGTGGGATGTTGAGAAATTTGCGATTCTTCGCAAAAGAACGATCATCTTTTCTTGTCTTGGGCTCCTCCACTCTCCGAATGTAACACTCACTGACGTTGATTCATATTTGCAGAGCGCACGATCCTCTCCGGCGTTTAACTCTGCGGCTGCGGAGCTTGGCGATAATTGTCCGCCGGAATCTGGTCTCTCCCCTTTAATTCGACATGCAAATACCCCGGGGTAGTTAGCTAATGGGGTTGAGAAGGTCGGTGGAGTGGGCCGCGAGGCTGGAGCGAGTTCATTCATTAAGGGTTGATGGGTTAATTGCCGGCTCACAGCATCAGCGCCGAGCCCCTCGAAACTCTTCCGCCCTCGGCCTCTCATCCTACGATGAAGCAACAGGTTGCGCAGTCCTCCCGTTGTCAACTTCCCGCGGTGTCGGTTCCCCGGACCTGCAGCTGGCCTAATTAATTACACCCTCGTTTCCGTCTGTCTTTTCATTCTAACGGGTTAATTACGGGATCCTCCTGCTCCGGGGCATTAGAGGCTCAAGGGGCGATCAATTCTCCGGCGTTACCACCTGAAACGCGTCCCGGTCCCCAGATAAAAAAACCAGACCGACTAATTGAACAGAGTGACACGATATCCGGCCTAGAATTAGACCAAGGTGGTAACCACTCTGAATTTCAAGTTCTGTGATGTCAGTTCAAGTCACTTCAAGTCACGTGAAGCCTTCTGAACTTGTATAAACGCATCCGAAGTCATTGAAAGTATTTTAAAGTCACAAGAGTCATTCCGAAGTCCTAAGGTCCTGAAGTTGGGTTTACACCGAAGTTCAGGAGTGATTGCCCCCTCGAATGAGCCTTTGCTACTCACGTCGCTCTTCGACACCTTGACCAAACGGCACGCGAGCGATCCCGGATCCTCAGCGCGTTGTGGGATCGCGATAACGATAACTCGAGGCCCCAACTCCACCCGACTGCCTAGCAGGCTGTAAATCCACCGACAACTATCTGCACCAGGTGCGAGCGCCACCCTGACAAGACCGCCTTGGTTGGGCCGATCATACGGCAGATAAACGGACCTCGGCTAACCGGCCAAGACGGAAAAACCTTCTTTGACCACCGTGACGTTGACACTAAACGGGCCCTCGGTGAAGACCTCGCGATATAGGGCACCTGGTGTGCACTCGACTTTGACAAGTTTCGGAAATACAGTGACTGCATGCACAGATTTGGTCAGTTTGTGATATTCATTTTAGTCGGGCTTATGATTCTTGTGTAGAAATGAAACTATAACGGTAGTGGTGATAAAATCTTTGATCAGGGGGAATCCATGAAAAGGACAACAGATATTGAGACAGCACAATTTTATTGAACAATGAATCTGTTGTCACAAAGTTCACAGCAAAACAATTCTTCTAATTCCAATTTTTATCACCTTTTCATTTTTCAGAAACGGGACTACTTTGTAATATAATGGATGTTTTGTTTGAAATTGCCGTGATCAAATTTAATGTTGAAGTTCAAAATGGTCGTCACTCATGTTGTAAATCCCCTGTAATTACCAACAATCAGAAAACACTGCTCGTTTCGTATTTGGATTATGAAACGAAGTTGGTTTTGTTATACGGAGTAATGGCCAAGGACATTTCAGCCTTAACTAGTCGTAACCGGGAATTTAATAGAATAAGTTAAGAAGGCTTACTCAACGCAAGTAATACTCGCACTGACTCTTAATAATTCTAGATATAAAAATTTTTAAGACGATGTCAAAGTGCCGGCGAAGTCAAAAACTCATATTTTACACTTTTCTTCATCCAGAATAACGAAATCATTTCAAACTGTGGGAAATAGTAGCGTTTGCATTGAGCTGATGTGGTAATTGAAACAAGTATAAAATATTGCCGAAACAACTGAATGTAAAAAAAACTGACAAGCAGATTTTCGTTTATTTTGAAGTTACGATACGCTACTGATATCTGAATCCCTGCTTGTTTATCATATCGTTACTGTTAATATACATATCCCTATAATAACATATCGTTGTTGAGTATATATTTCGGTGCCGCCTGGAAAGTAAATCTAATTCGTAATGACAGGTCATTGTCCCGCGTCCTGGACCTCCTCGAGTTCGATGATTAACTCATTACCCAAGACGGTGTTTGCCTCGACAGCAGTATCCGGCCGTCCTTCAGGGGGTGTGATTCGGGGCTGTCCGGCAGCTAGAGGAAGGTTCTCCGTGACACGGAGGTCGGGACTTCCGGCGGGCGGCTTCAATTCGGTCAATCCGGGGTGTCAATCTCTCATTGTGAGTCCGTAGGTGTCGGTCGTAAGAGAGAAAGAGGACGCGATTCGAGTCGAGGCGTCGTAGCCGGCCGGTGGCCGTCGATGAATCTCAATTACGGGAGACGGCTGATAATTGTAGGGCTTCTTAATCCGTCTGCCGACACTAACGCCCTACTTTCCATCCCCCTCTGACTAATTACCGCGCCGTTTCCCCTGTAGCCGAACGCCGGTTGGCCGGCACCCGGGAAACTCGCGCCTGAAGGCAACCCCCGAGCCAAGAAGACCCAGAGGTGCGACACCCCGCGTCTCCCTAGAACTGTCTGCGCTAATTTGCATCTGAAACCCGGCGGAGTTTCGAGAGAGGTAGAAATTTTGCTCTATATTCTCCGATATTTTTTCCTCGCTTATTTATCTCACTGCATCTTCACCGTATTTCGCGCCGGAGCGAATTATACCGAACGGGCGGTCGGAACGCTGACAACGCTGTGAATATTAATGGCGCATGCCTGTATATATCTGGCTACATAACTTTGGCAAAGAAAAATATTTGAATAATAATTACCGAGCCTGGCCCCTTCTTCTCGCGGAGTCGAGACTGCGACGACGATGACGACCGAAACCAAGACCAACAACCCCCTTGTTACACGGTATAAAAAGGTTAGCTTTACGCAGGAAGAAGGGTCGCCGAGAATTTTCTAATTAGACGACCTCACCGCACCGCCCAAGGGGCGCAAACAATGCTTGACAAATAAAAAGTAAGAAGTGAAAAAAGAAAGAAAGACGTCGAGGGGCGGAAGGGGAGAGGGGAAAGGGAACGAGAGGAGGCACTTCTGCCGAGCACGCTTCACCGCAACCTGCAGCAGGATTTTAATATATCTCAGACTCTCGTTCACCCCGCAGGGAAAGCGGGGGCAGGGTAGCAAAAATAGGGCTGAGGGATATTAAAAAGCACAAAACGTGAACGAAAAAAAGAAAAATAAGAAATGCAGACAATGGAAATAATAAGAGGGATGCCGAGACAATCTTAAGGAACGAAATCCCGAGTAACGCCACCGAGTAATCAGAGTATAAAAAAAACGAAATAAAAATAAAAGCTTCTCGCTGTAAAAACGAAGATGAAAGAATTCGAAAAACACGACATTTTTTTTGAATTTTTCATCGATATTGCACTTCGCACGGTATCCTTCCGTCTATCCACTTTTTCAAGCAGCGTAACGATCATTCCCTGGAAGAGTATTTGCCGAGAGAAAACCAGGGGATGGGGGTTAGAATTTGATTCGTAGCGAGTTGGCTTGGCTTGGCTTTCTCTCTCGCCGCGGATCTGCCTAACAAGCAGCTACCTACTCGAGAAGTTCTCTTGTTCGATCGCGCCGACCCGGCCTGACCCCTTATCCACCCCTGGGGGCCGCCCGCCCCCGTCGCTGTTCAAACCAACCACCCCTGCAGCCGGTCGCCTAACGATGTGCCAACAAATACAAGCCGAAGATAAAGAAGGCCTTGGCGAGGAGCGTAAGCAGATTGAGAAGTAGGGGGTGTACCTAAGGGGTGGCTACACCGGCTTTCACATGAAACGTATTTTTTCTTTATTCTCCCACTACTTCTTCTTCCTTCTTCTTCTTCTTCTTCTTCTTCTCATCGTCATTCTTCTTTTTCTTCTCCTTCTCTTTTACCAAAGGGGTTCCTTACCCTCGACCGTCGCCACCCCTTAATTATATCCCGACTGACAATTATTTTTAACGACCAGCCGATACCTTAACGACTCTTAATTCACCATGACACGCGCTGTTCCGTACGACAGTCTGTGTGTCTGTGTGTGTTATATTATCCTCGATCGAGAGACAAGAATGAGAGAAATACGAAGCCCGGAACGATCGTTCTCGTTTATTACAACTCGTACAGTATGATACACTTCGGTTTATAGCTATTATTATTCGTTTCAACTATTTCTGCATATTTCTTTCCCACTTCCTGCGTGGCGCCGCGCTGCGAAATCACAGCGTACAACAGCGTTTCCCAAGAGCGTATAATCGGCCTCTCGGTGCTGAGGGAACGACCGGGTGTTGATCGTCTCCGACGTCGTCGTCCTCGTCGTCGTCGTCGGCGTCGGCATCGTCCCCCAGCTACCCGGCTTATGGCTGGCAGTCGGTGTAGAGCAGCATTTAAATAATTAAAGATCCGGACGGACAGCCTTCTATTAATTGGATAATCGCGAGGCCGTAGACGGGGGACGGTGGACGGGGGTGGGTGGGGGGTGATAATGATTTTATCGTTAACAACCGCCCGCTTCAAAAGGAGCACGGGGGGCGGCGAGGGGCGATGAGGGGGTCGGAGGGGGTGGGTGAGAGACAATTGCAGAGATAATACACGGCTTCCTGCCTGACACCCGGTGATACCAGCCGCCAATCAACCCGATGCGTTACGTGTGTACGTCATGCGTATATGCTTCTATAACAAATCACCACACCGCTGCGTCTCTCTTCTTCCCTCTCTCTCTCTCTCCCTCTCTCGAACAACACTGTATACCGTACATCGCGGCGTTACGACGATGTGTGCACACATGTTTACGCTTAGCCCACCTAGCTTGCCGCGGCGTTCGCTGTACCTCGATCAAATTTTGATTTTAATATTCCGTACCACGACTTTTTACATTTCAATACTCTAAAGCGGATATTTGCGTTTTTGAACATTCGTTGCTTTAACTTTCTACTTTGGAAGATTTCAACATTTTTATCCCATCCTTTCCCTTCAGCTTAACTACCGTGCTTGTGTCATTTCAAGTTTCGTTTTTTCCCCGTACTTTGTTCGCGATAGAAATCCAGAGTTTTGATCGATCTTCGAAGAAACTCGATCTGTGTGGAATGTCTGATTGAGATATCGCGATTAAAATTCAGTCAATTGTAATTAACGAAAACGATTGCAGACCGTAGCAGTAAATAAATCTGAATCGTTGGTTATGTACGATGATTGTGAGCTAATTTCAGACGCCGGACGTTCATTCGCATTTATTTTGAACCTATCTCCCGTGATAAAGTACACCTATCCTGATAATTGGTACTTATGTCATGTCAGATAGGAATGAGTAAGAAGTAGGAAAGTACGTACAAGCCACGGATAGAAAAATTTCTAATCGATATAACTGATATATCATAATGTTCTACATTTCTCACGGGAACCATAAATATTTTGTACACCTAGTTGGAATCACTGTGAGAAATAGATACCGTTCAGGCTAAGCTCTTTAGGCTTGATTTTTCTCTCTTGTGGTAGACACAGATCCATGTTCAATGCAAATTTCTTGTTACATCGGGAAGTGGTATAAGGTAGGTAACTCTTGAATGATAACGAAGAACAAAGAAAACAAGTATAAAATTGTGAGAAAATAAAAGAAAAGGTTGGATAATAAAATATCTCCGGTTAACGACTTTATTCGAGTGATAAATTGAGAAGAAGTTGTGTGCCGGGTCGGTTATCCCCCTCCCATCCACCCTCCTTAACTGCGACGTGTTTGCCGCGTGTGAACACGCGTGTATATCACGTTATTCCCGGTGGTTGGATTAAGGCCCGAGGAGCCGATTGATAGGGCGACAATTAGCCGTACCGGAGTTTATTTTTAAACATCCCACGACATCCTGGAGGACGATAGAGAGAGAGAGAGAGAGAGGAAAAGGAAGGGGGGGGGGGGGCAGAGAGGGAGAAGGAGCGAGAGGCGCACGAATACGAGCTTGTCGTCCGTGCGGTGCACGGGCATCCTCGAAAGGGGCACGTAGGCGGGTGCGTCGCGGGTATCTAGGCCCCCTTTTATTTACGAGTCTTGGAGCGATAAAGTCACTAAGGGACTGCAGCGTCGTCTCGGATCGGTCGGGGGACGGGGGCCGGTCCCTAACACGTTCACGACCCGTTTGCATAGAAATGCCGGCATTTGTTGCCCGGCTATCGAATTCGAGTGATTCTAATTTGTCCGACGGCGCTGCGATAACGGGGCCCCTGGGCCCCCTGAACCCCTCCCAGAAGGTCGCCGACATCCCGGTCGCGCGGTTAATTAATACGCAGAGGTGATTCCTTGCCACGCATCGTGCCGACCCTGGAATTAACAAGGGATTTTTTACGAGCTATCAAAATCTAGCCACGGTCCGGAACCTCGCAATGGATGCAAATGCATCTTAATTCCGAAGCCCTTTCTCCGCTCCCCCACTCCCCCCCCCCCCCCCCCCTCCACCCGTTCTTCATCCTCTCAATGAAGATGTTCAAATCCATTAACAGGATATTCCTTGTACGCCTCTTTCGAGGATCGATCTTTCCCGCTATCACGGAAATCCCCTTGTTTTTCGGTTTATTTTATTTTTTTCTTTTCTTTTCTTCTTGTATGCAACGCTCGTGTGTGCAGATTCAAACTTCTTTTTCTACTCTGTTTCTTCGTTTTTCTCACACTAACCGAATTCGCGATACTCGAAAGATTCTCTTTTTGATCTGATCATTTCCAGCGTGATTCAAAAGTTTTTTTTTTCTTTCGGAATTTTTGTTACGAGTACCAATCTTGGTATCAACTCGAAAGAATATAAGCGATGGCCATTTGGAGGAAACATTGCATGTTAAAAAAGTTTGCATTATCTATTGCATGAAAAGGTAGGGTGCATTGAACTTCTATAGAAACGTCATGTTTTGAGTTGCGTCACTTTTGACGTCGAGAATCGATAAATAAAAAATGAATGTACGTATACATATATACAGGTATGCAAATATAGAAAAATAGAAAATCCGGATAGTGATTCCGAAATAATTAAAGACCCCGAAAACCTTTAACTCGGTTCAACAGCTGGCAGCAACTTCGGGAAACTTTGATGTTTGTCGATACGGCTCAGAACTTGTAGCATTTCATAGAAACTCGATATGATCAGAATCCAACTGTTAACGAGAGTGAATACTTGCATGATCCGAGAGGTTGAATATTTTTAACCGGGAACATTGACGGGCCCCGATCTCGTTGCGATTCCGGGACCGTATATAGCGAGCTCTCGCGGTGCGAGATGCGAGGAACACGGCATGTTTAACCGATCCCCCCGCCCTAATGGACGGCGAGAAGTCGAGTCAACGAGTCAACGTCTTCTCTGGATTGTGATTGCAGTATAAGTATATTGCAGTCCGCACATCCATGCGCGGAGCACCTACTACTAGAGGCGAGCGGCGCACGCCGTCCGCGCAAAGTACTGCGACGGCGCATTCCTCGCGCGAACGGGCCCCGACCGGGCCCAGAGCGAAGGGGGGCGAAGGCCCCGGCGCATGCACACAAATGTAGAAAGACGGAGAGAGGCGTGGGCGAGAGAGCATTCCACTCGCCGCTGCGCTGTCTCTCGCTCATCGGGCCCCGAGAGGCCCAATCGTCCTTTTCCTTGCGGGGCCCGAGCGTCGGGTGTTTCACACCTCCACTCGACCGGGAATTAGGAAATAAATTAGTGCGGGGCTAATTCTGTTATCTGGTCGACGGGCGACGGGCGAGAGTCGAGGAGACCTCGGAGAGCCGAGCCGATGCCGATGCTGCCGCTCTCGCTGCACGCCGGCCCGAGATCTCAGTCGTTAGAGCGATACCTTCACGAGCACGCGTGAATTTATTGATTGCTAATTAAAATTTACACCGTCCATCCCGGGACTCGGCTGCGCATGCAGCTGAAAAACAATTTCAACCCCGTACCGAGATCCTTGCTTTGTGCATATCGGGCCGCGCTACGCGGACCTCTCCTTCTTCCAGCAATTAACGGCCCGGTTTCGATCCGACTAACCTCTCGGATTTCGGACTATTCGAAACATCCTTTTCCAATTAATTCACGAGTTAGCACCTCTCAACTTCCGCGGAATCGCCGAAAGATCCGAGTCTCGGTTTTTGTACGGCTTATGCAAATCGCGTCTACAGGAAAGTTTTCATACTTTCTAGCGGATATATTTCTGAGTACTACTCGTAACTCGTGCTTATATTTTCTTCAAGTTGGAATATTCATTGGAACTTTCGGTTATTGACGATAAGCAAAATTAAACTCTGATTAGAAAATGTGACACATTTCGACTCGCGATCGACACACCTGATATCTATATTTCACTGAATTCGCATTTGAATAAATGTGTCTTTTAGGCAATAAGGTGAACATGTGAATATGTGAAATCTCTATATCCTTTTCGCAAAACTTTTGGGAGTCAACCAATGCATAGCAAATTTTTCTACCTTGAGTTCATTCGTGATTTATTCGAGAAATCTGTCTTTACACTTTCAATCGATGTTTCTTCAAATGCAGGAAAACCGTTTCGAAAAGACTACAAATTGACGTAGGTATAGCGTACCTACCATTGATTTACATTGGGTATAGACGGCTCATTTTCACGTTACACGGTGATGACTGTGCGGTACGTGCAACTCCTGCAAATCTCTTCGTCATCGTGAATCCAAAAATTTCACCATCGCATATGGAATTCCAAGCAAGCGTTTACCCGCAATTATACATGCACGGCAGTGAACCCCTCGATCTCACTCGACACCGTGATACGAGGAAAAAAGTTTATACGTATCATAGACAGTTGGCACGGCCGATCACAAAAAGTCGTAATCCCTACTTCCACCGTTGGTTAATAGTCGACGAGAACGAGAGCGAGGAGTTCAACACTCGTTCGAATTAGTTGGGCCTTATTGTTAGAGTATGTTAGAGTGAGGATCTATATTCGCTCTTGTAGTGTTTGGTATTGGGCCCATGCATGGAGGAACCAGATCATAAATTCCAGGGGAACAAATTTCCAGCATATGTAGCCGACGCGCAATCTCTCGTAGAGCGGATCTCAGCGGGACGATCTAAATCCGCGTTTCTTCAGCGGCCTGTTTGGCCGATCGAGACGAAGAGGATTGAAATTATGAGAAAGAAAAAGTTGAGAACCGCTGCGCGTGGGAGCAGCCTGCAAGACAATCATCAGAGTCCGTCTCGTACTCGGTGTCTCACACATATTTGGACACATTTTAACGGAAACGTTCCGCGGTTCGGCAAGTGGCGGTCCTTACTTCCTCCCCACCTCCTCTTATTCCCCCCAAGATTGAGCTTGGGATACGACGGAGCCGGCCTGGGGGAATCAGGGCCACTCAAAGAAATAACCAGCAGTCATTAACCGTAATAACCGACGCCTCGATCGGTACGTTTGTTTCAAGAGCAGCGGCGGTCCGCAGGCTCTTCTTCCATCGCTCTCATCCCGAACTCATGAGATCCCGCAACGATTAACCGAGTCATACCAACTTGTCCCGCAGACAAACAGACTGCGAACTATTAGGAATGGTTCAGTGCGCTTGGATTTGACTGACGTCGAGCATGAGTGTCACTTGAGTCTGGACTCAAGAAAATCACCATTAGTCAAGTTCAGGCTTACATTCCAATTTGGTATCCCCGACACGGGTAACCGTCAGGTGACCATCTCCAATCGCAAACAAATTGTGAACTCTAAGGAATGGGTTGACTGACTTAGAACGCGAGCGTCGCCTTGCAATGGCTTGGACCCGGATTCAAAGAGCTCGTGGAATGACTTTTAACTGGCTAAATCGTGGCGAAAAATCACCACGAATCAAATTCAGACTTACGTTTGACTACCATATCCATACCTGACTTTGAGTGGCTGAATATTATGAGCACATGTGACTTTGAAGGACTTAACGCGGGTTCAGGCGACCGTCACCAATTGACACGGAGTTGAATTAGAGAGCAGGAAAGAGTTCAAATGGTGACAAGCGCCGAAGTTGACGAGAGTAACGTTACACGGTCTTGTTGATATTTCCGTCTTAGGATCAGTGCAGGACTCCATATCGGGCTGCAACGAGTCGCTCGGCCTAACAGGTCTCAAATCGTTTCCCACTACTATTAAGCGCGCCCGTAACACTCTAAAGTGGCCCTCAGCCCAGCAAGACATGTGTTAGTGAGTTATTATTCGGTTAGTGTACACACCATCAGCAGCTGGGAAGTTTCGAGTGTAACGCTGTGTACGGTGCCTACGCTTCTCTCCATTTGCATGCAATTTAAACCGTCGTAGCCGTTTTATGAGTTGATTAACCCCCGAATTTTCACACCTTTCGCCTTATCGCGTCCCCGCGGATTAACACCCTGGTGTTTTTTGTCCGCAGCCTCGCCCTCGCCTCCCCCCCTTCATATACCTCTCTCGATTCACCCATCTGTCCTTCTCATCTTTGATACTACTCGCTCCCTCCGGTGTCTCCCTACCGTTGATAATTACAGTAGAGCGACCGAGACGGGCTGAGTGAATGAGCAGGGCTATCATTAACGCTTCCTGCCTCATAACTGCTCATCACTCACTCATCTGGACCAACCCTCACCCACCGAGGACGACCGCCTCTCGATAATTCCTCCTCGATTCATCCCGGACCGCGGATCGAGCTTGGTTCGATTTTGTTATTCCTGAAAAAATGATTTTTCTTTGGTTTTGTAGTTGGAAAATTTATTTGTAAATGTTGCGTTCGTCTGAACCAATTTAAATACAGCTAAGTAGCTACTTGTCGTTTTGTTTCTGCCGATTGATCAATTACGAAATTAACGCTTATTCTTGTTCCTCCGAGAAATTATTAATCGCGATGCTTTGAGGGAAGCATTGACAAGGCTTGGGCCTCCATCGGTCCCTCGGGAGTATAAATAATTTAATCGAAAACGTTGAGTGTACGTATACATGATTGTGTGCCGAGGAATTATCCTGTCAATGCGATTCTGCCCGCGGCTCGCTAATAACTGACAATTTACTTGTCCCCTATCTAAACAGGTTTCTGAATACGTTTTCACGCCGAAGTTAGTTAGCCGCAAGTACGTAGGTTATGGTGAAGGAACGTGGAAACAAGAAATTTAGATAAATCGTATCACGGTAATTAATTTCTCGTAAAATCAGTCTGCAATTATTTACTTCCTTGTCGCTGCGAGGCGAGACAAATTTTTGGACCTTCGAAGTTGTCGCAATTAACTACGATAGCTGAGTGTAGATGCAAGAACTTTGATTCGGGATTTGGAAAGAAGAGTCGGAAGTAATTGATAAAATTCAGAAACGTGTGAATCACTGTCAGATTTTCATTGAAACTACACGATCCAACTTTAATCCGTCTTTATTCAATCGTATATATATGTAAATATAATTTTTGCCACAACAGACCTGAATCTAATGCGTATAAAATTGTATTATATCATGGATAACTCGAATCACAATCAATAAAATTTTAGCGAACGCTCGAATGTACTATAATCCCAAACACTTGCTAGTAGCAATTTTAAAAAAAATTCTGATGCAATAACGATGCCTTTAAATTCTTCTCGGTATACTCTGTTGCTAAGTTCAATCAATCAGGTGAACCGTTAACGCTGTTCAGAATCCAGACCATTCGACATATATCCAACTACCCAACACCGAAAGAACGCCGAGACGACTTTTCCGCTCGAACCCCGAGCCTTATAACTCAACCCAGATCTTCTTCTTCTCTGATTCCAGTAGCGACCCAAAGTCAATCTATCAGCCAAGGCTCCGGAGGGCCGTTGATGTCGCTGCAGGTGGAGGGCGGAACGCAGGTCCAGGTGCCGCGGGCATTGATGCAGGCATTCCTGCAGCAGGACCCGAACCACCCTGGTCTCGAGACGGTGCGTTTGCCGGGTGGTGATGCGGGGGCGGCGATGCCGTCGCATTGCAGGGAGGTGGAGGCGGAGCTGTGCCTGGTGTGCAGACGTTGCGGCCGGGCTTATCCGTCGGAATCGTCGCTTCTGGCGCACCAGCGTTCGTGCTACCTGGGCCACCAGCAGCGTCGAGGAGCACTGCGGCTGGTGCAACAGCGATTCGCGTGCACCCTGTGCGGTGACAAGACGAGCGCGTCATCGTCCTTGCCCTCCGCGTCGACGTACCAGACACTCGCGGACTGGCGACGGCACGCGGAATCGCCGCAGCACCGTGGACACCTCGAAACTGGAGTGCGTTTCAGTCCCGGGATTCAGATTCAGGGTGTGAATCCGCTTCCGGGTGAGGAGGTCAACCCGCTGACGGACGAGATGGAGGACGTGGTGAACCAGATAACGCTGCTTGCGGCGCGGGCGGCCGCCGAGAGCACTACAACCACCGGAAGCGGCCAGGGCGGCAATCAGGACAACAACAACGGACCGGAAGCTAAGCGGCAGAAGCTGATGCAAGAGGTCGCTGCATTGGCCGGAGCGCGCTAAGACGCCGTCTGGCGAACGGAGGTGTTTTCACTGATCACCGACGACGCCGCGCCCCGTTGCAGCCTCGTTGCGAACCTGTGAGGTAAAGAAAGACACCCGTGTACGTATCTATCACCCTTCCAGCCACCGATGGCGTTTGCCTAGTTCAATGCGACGCGTCGAGGGGCGGGGAGGGTTGGCTAATCGTCAGCCGTTTGCCCTCCCCTCCGGCCTCCGCATATACAAAAAACTTGACTTGTCTGACGGGAAATATCCTTTTGCCGTTTTCACGCTGTATACCACCCGCAGGTTTACATCTACCACTGACTGTATCAATGTTGCGTTATACATAGACAGTCTATGTATATATTATACATACGTACGGTGTGGAAGAGAAAAGAGGAGAGGAACGGGAAATAACAAAAAAATAAATAAATAAACGACAGCCTCAACTTGTGTACTTTAACAAAACACTGCACCCTGTGTAACCTTATAAAATTCAACTATGTTATACGGTAACGTGATAATTGTCTGTTATTTTTGTAATGGTTAATTCGTTCTTCGTACCGCACTCAAGAATGTCGACGCCAGCGTACACACACATATATATATATATACATATATCTATATATCTATATATATATATATATATATATATACATATATGAAACGATTAATTAATGTGAATCTCCTACACGCCACGGTTGGGGGTTGATTACAGTAATAATATTATTATGACTAATAATAATAACAACCGCAACAACAATAACAACAACAACAACAACAACAACAACAACAATAATAATAAAAATAATAATAATAATAATAATAGATATCGATAATGATAACGTAGTAATAATAATGATATTTATAATAATGATGTAATAATGATGACGAGAAACGAAAACGAAAACGAAAACAATGATTGGACCGAGCTTGAAAGCAAAGGGGGGATGAAATGTGTAATCGGATCCTGAAGCTAGATGCAAAGAACGAAAAGTTAATGAAAGAAAAAACTGAAAAGCGAGGCCGGGCAGACAAACGTTCCTATGTAAAGTAATAAATGATGTTGTACTACTATTACTACTTACTAATAATACTAATAGTAATCCTAATACTGCTACACTATACTATTACCACTATAAACTAACTATTAAATGCTAAATCGTAAAACAACAACAACAACAACTACTACTACTACTATTCCTACTAATATAATAATTACTACCACTGTACTACTTGTAACATTACGTGAATTACTATTTATTTGCCTACGCCTATAAATGCGAATAGAGATTCGGCAAAATATTTGCGGTAGGTTATACGTGTCTATGTATGTATGTATGTGATTGTATATGCATATATGTATGTAAGTTGAGACGCGACTGTAGGAGCAACTATTACCAAGAAAATGAAAAAAAAAATACAAACGAATCTGTGGTTCGGAATCGTTGATCACGAAACCATATTATAATAGAATCATTCATTAGCAATCGAGCCTCCGAGCCCGGTTTATTAGCGATCGCAAATTCGGCGAATCAAATATGTGTATGTATAGTGTGTGTTTAGAGATTAAAAGACGACGAAGATAGAGCGAGTTGGAGAATCAACGCGGGGCGACGCGGAAACCTGATTAAGAGAGGGAAGGTTCTCTTTAGCTGGGAGGGAACCGAGCAACGTATATAATCTTAAATCAAAAATCAAGTCGAGATTTTCATATAAATTACCCACACGACTTATAATCGCGAGCGTACTGTCTAATTTGTGTCAACAAAACGCGGAAGTCGGGCGCCGCGGATTCCGACGGTCACGATACGCGGGAAAATTCAAACGTTGGGTTTCTCGGGAGGAAAAGGCTCTCGATAGAAGGTGGCAAAGAGACGCTACACTTATTTTGACAGGGGATAAAAACGAAATCAAAGGAAGACGACACACAAGCACACGCGCGCACACACACACACAGGCGCACGTAACCTGTGACACACAACACGGACACAAGCCTCCGCACACACAAAACCCAGCAACATGGTTCCTATATTTAATATATAATAATATAAAAAATATATATTTAATAATAATAATAATAATAACAATAATGATATTAATAATATTATTAATAACGGTAATGATAATGTTTAAATAATAATTAAAAATGAGTATTTAAATGATAAAACTATATCTCTAACTGAAATAATAACTACGTGTACGTATATACATATATATATATATATATATATATAAATCACTATTTCGTGAGCGAAAAACGGTTATGAATTTTCACAGATACACAATATACATTATACTGTATACACCACTCACAATTCACTCGCTATTTATTATGTTAAATAATACACACGCGAATGTATGCACGCATATGTATACATGTATATACATGTATGTATGTGTGCGTGTGTGTATGCGTGAATATAAATTGTGGAGAAAGGAGTTTACCTATTAACTACTACTAATAGCAACAACAATAACACTTATACTACTACTACTCCTACTACTACTAATATTAATAATAATAATAATAATAATAATAATAATAATAATAATAATAGTAATAATAATAATAACATGCTAAATACAACTATTACAATTAATGCAACTACTACTACTATTACTACTAACCGGTAAGTGACGTGCGTCTTAAATGTAGATTAAAAGTAAATTAAATTTAACGATAGCTCCGGTACTATGATTGATAGAAACATAATACACGTAACTATGCCGGCGGGTATATAGGTAGGCATACATACGTGTATATATATATATATGTACACATACTCACTGTACACATATATGTACACATATGCATATATATATACATATGTATATATGTATACGTATGAAATACACACATGCAACACAAGCGCGTACACGCAACAAACAAGAGATTTAAATTTAAAAAATATAAATATATATATATATATATATATATATATATATATATATACACACACATATATGCATAGGTATATATATAATATGAGATGTTGTAACGTTATACTAGGATCCTCGCGGTACTGACCGGAAGTATGCAACGAATCATATTTCTGGGAGTACGTATACCTACCTGCTGCTGCGTTAGCGACGGCACAGAACAATGACGTCGAATCTGACGCCACGTGGTCACGAATCACTAGGATATTCTATAACAATAATAATAATAATAATAATAATAATAACAACAACAACAACAACAATAATAATGATGATGATGATGATGACTGTAGTAGTTATTATTATTATGAATTACTAATTTTAATTGTAATGTAAGTAATTCAAGGGTTAAGGAGGAAGCGAGATTTGAGAACGAAAGTAAATCGCGAAAGCAACAACAAGGGAAATCAAGTGAAGAAATCGAAAACCTATTAATATTAATACTAAACTGCAAAGGCATGAAAAAAAGTTGACAAGTAATAATTTCTAAGCTAAGCAACTCGAGGTTCCTGTCACAAATGCTTTCCTACGTCTACTTATATATATATATATATATATATATATATATATATGTATGTATGTATGTACACATACATTGGATTATACACATATATATATTATATGTAATAACGTTGGTGATGACTATTATTATTAATATTACATTTAAATTATGAATATTATTAAAATTACGATTACAGAAAATGGAAACAAAAATATATTACTAGTATAATATTATATATATTCACATGTATGTGCAGTCACGTAATGATTATATATATATATATATAGATATATTTATAAACATATTTATATATATATATATATATATATATAAACATGCGTGTGAACATTATTATACCATTAAATATATATGTATATGCATCATGCATACATATTCACTTGAATGCGAACACTCGACACACACACATGCATACATAAACACAGGCACCGAAAAAAAAACACGACAGTGTATAATGTACTGGACGTTTTTTATCAATTAATGTTATACACATATACATGTATATATGTATACGTATGTATATTTATATATCTACCCGCGCGAATTGGATATTCTATCCACGGATCATTGATAGTAGAGAGGGGGGTAAGATTTAAATAATTCCCAAGAGATGACGAGCTGAAACAAGATATATAAAACAAAAATTAAAGAAAGATATAATAATAATAATAGTAATAATAGTAGCGACGCTTTCTTAATATATGCGAGCGGGCCGTGTTCGACAAGAGTCAAAGAAATCAAACGCTTTTGAATTATATATTTATTAACCACAGAAGTCGGAGTCTTGGTTTTCTTTTCTTACTTTGATTTTTTTCAATTTATACAAATATATAAATGTATACTTATACGAATATGTATATGTATATATATTTATATATACTTACGTTACCACATATACATACATATATGCTATACGAGAGAGAGATTAAGCGATTAGTGATTAACAATGCAACGCCGGGCCGCGCGTCTCTGTAACCCATACCTCGCAGGAAGGGCAATTAACGTAAAATAAAGTTAAAGAAAAAAGCAAACTTAATTAATTAAATAAGACAAAACGAAGAAGGCAAGGGAAAGAAAAATGATAATTGACGGTCCTAGGACTAAAAACTACCTAACTAATGTAATGTGTAATTAGCGTGTATACAAACACAAATAAAAGCGTAAAGTTCCGAAGAAGTAGGGAAAAACTCGACGGAAAAAAAAAACGAGAAGAAGGAATAGAAAAACGATAATTATCGCAAGCTTTATTCGGTCAAGATTTTCAATCACGATTATTGCCTCGCAATTCTTATACGATCAAAAATGGAAAAAACAAAAAAAAAAAAAAAACATGCAAAAGAAACATCAACACCACAACACTATCCACGATCTACTATAGTGTACTTTTGTACACGGATACCTTACGGTGTTTACCAAAAATATTACCCGCCATTTAGGCGGTCTCGATCCACGCGTTTTAAAATCAAGCCACCATTACGTTTCTGCAAACCAATCGGGGGCCCAATTATTGCGAACGGGAGCCGGGTCCGCGTCAACTTTTAGCGATTTTCCGCCTTCAGCGCCGCCTAGCGACGGCGTCCTGCGGTAACGTGACCGTTGCTCGCGGTGAAACGTGATTGGTCGAAATTGGGACTAGCGATAATTCAACGATCTTTTCGCTGACGGATAAACGTCGCAGTTTTCCGCGGAGATAAATTTATCCGCCGAAAGCATAAGACGTGGGCGGTGACTCCGATAAATTCCGTGTAACGATGCGTCTGATTGATCGTTGGAAGTGATTCGATTAATTTCTCTTCGATTTCTCGTTGACCGATCGTCGTTTGACTGTCTATAAAAAAATACGAGAGACTCAAAAACGCGCGCGACCTTGTCGATTTTATTATAATTATCACGGATCGACGAGAAGTCCCGATTTACGCACGCTCACACGCGTTCAAAGTATACGTAATACGCGAGCAAGTCAGCGGGTAAAATACGAGGATAATTAATTATTAGAGGGGAAAAACGAAGAAGAGAATCTTAGCAGAACAAAAGCACAAGATAAAAACAAATTGTTAAGGGATGGAGAAAGATGAAATATATACGGGCGGAAGGAGAGGCACGTCACACATACCACAATATATATGTGTGTATAATATATGTGTATATATATATATATATATATATATATAATTGTATATGTATATATATAATACCTATAAATACTAATATATTTGAAAGAAGAGAAAGAGAGAAAGAAACAGAATTTTAAAAAAAAAGATAAGATTACGAGAAGGAGAATAAAAAAAAGAATAAGATACACGATTGAATTGAGTTGTCTTTATACATATATATATATAAATAACTTTTATTATGGTATTCGTATACCCGTATAATATTGTATATGACCGCGTACGATCATCATCGTGCATAAAACTATACATATATAGGCGCGGTAGAAAATTTGCGTTCTAAGTTTTTGAGAAAGAAAGATTGAGTGATAGAGTAACCGAACCTCGCTACTAGCTGTTCCTAAATCAATGAATGAGTGATAAAGCGTGCACAGATAAACGAATGATGACTATGATATTATGTGTTGTAATTTGCTCAGGCGTCACCGTACCTCGAAGCGCTCAAAAATTCTCTATTTTCTCCTGTTTTTTTTTTTTTTTTTTTATTTTATTTCTGCTTTCTATTCTCGCAAAAAACGAAATGAAGAACGAAATTATGGGTGAGAGAGGGAGGGGAAGAATCCTGAAACGTGTCATATCAATGAATAAGACGAGGAATGTGTGAGTTCGAGTAAAACAGGGTAAAATCGAACAAGTGAAAGGATTTCTGTGTGAATTTTTCTTACATCGAAGAAGAAAAATTGACAAAATAGCACAGAGTCTGATTTAATTAATTCCAAGTCAGGGTTACCTGGCTCAAATGTCACTTGATTGTACCATAAACTATACGTATGTTATATATCTAATATATATATATATATATAATATAATATATATACATATATATATATATATATGTATTATTGACTTGGAAGATAATTATTATACTTTACTCGAGTAACATCATCCCTTCATCAGCAACGCCGCGACGGCGACGACTCGTAATTGGCAATTAATCACGTAGGACGTCGAACTTTCTCTCTCTTTAGATTAAAAAAAAAAAAAAACAATAGGAGATATCGGGAACGACGAGCATAAGATTAAAAAACGAGGATACACCTCGTAAGTATGTAGTATGTGCAAGCTGAGAACAAAGGGTGACGTCAGGGTGTGAGTAAAATAAAAAAAAAAAATTAAAATTAAAATTAATATTAAAATTAACATTAAAGAAAAAAAAAACGACAAAAAAAAACAAATTAATAAGTTTTGATTTTTCAATGATCGTTGAGTTTCAATGTGTTACACACTATTTACTATTAATAATTATTGATTGCTTATTATTGCTGATTGCAATTTATTATTATTATTATTATTATTATTATTGCTATTATTATTATGACCATTCTTATTATTATCACTATTATTATTATCATTGACGACAGTGATTATTACTGATTGAATTGTGAATTTGATTGATTAATTAATTAATTAATGGATATAATAATTATAACGATAGTGATTAATTATTGTGAGAGGTTGCCATGTGTATATCTATGTACTCGCTATGGGGCCCTGGATCTCGTTGGGCCGAAAATTGTGCCGGGCTCTGGGGTGCCCGCACGCCGGTCCCCCCGTCGAGGTTGATACGCTCGCGTTTTCTTGGCGAAAACGACACGATCCGGGAATGAAAGAGGAATTTTTTTTTTTTTTTCTTTTCTTCAGTCAAAAAAAGCAACTTGTTTTATTTGATTAGTAGTCGAAATACGCAAGACGGCAACTCGACTGCGACGAATCACTGATGGGAAATATTGAGAAATTAAAGTGGCTGCAGGAATATGACGAAATTAAAAAAAAAATAAATTCACCGAAAGAGAAACAAATCACCGACCGACTGTCCGAAAATTATAAGCAAGCATTGATTGCGGACCGTATGAGAAATTTTGAATTTTTTTTTTTTTCTTCTTGTCAACGTGGCTTTGAAAGACACGAAAAATGGAGTACGGGAAAATGTGAAGAATAAACGTATCCGCTGCCAAGACGCCAAGACGCGGTCGGCGTACAACTGAGCGGGCGCAGGATCGGCGCAATCATGTTCCTACTAGGTTTCATATCTAAGCAAGTAAACTAATATTATATACTACTAAATATAATAATAATAATATGATGATACGATGATATTATATATATTATTGGATATATATATATATACACCCACACACATATATATATATATATACATTATAACGATATGACTAGCTGTAGCCTGTATAACACTGCAACGTAATGTCCTACCCCCCCTTGTACCTCCATCCGGACCTGCACCAAATCAAACAAACCCCCCCCCCCCCCTCGCATCCTGTAACGAGAAGCAACAAAAAAAAAAAAAAAAAGAAACCAAAAAAACACACCCCGAACCCATCCGTCACATACTAAGACACAAAATGCACCCGGTCCCCTTCCCATCAGTCGCAAAATCACTTTATATATATAATATATATAATATTATATTACATAGAAATTTGTCCCGAAAAACCTTGAATCCTGTCCGGCGTACTGTACGGTTGATCATCGCGACGTAAATTTAAATAAGTAAATTCGAATTCGAAATCTTATAAAAATGAGACAAAAACAAAAGAAAAACTTTGGTTCCTATGATATACATATATATATGTAATAAATAAAAGAAATTTGATGATGAAAGAAAAAAAAAAAAATGAAAAAAATGGAAAAAAAAAAAAACAATCAAACAAATGAATGAAAACGAATGATGAATAAAAAATTATAAAACAAATACAACCAGAGAGAGAGAAAAATAATGTATAACATTGATGGGTATTGTGATGTAGCGCTAAAACATCGTTCGCCCGTTGGACGACGATCGTTCGCTGTAATGATAATGATGATATGGTAATCACGCGTTATTGTCGATCATCCGGACGACTTTACCACCACCACCACCACCACCACCACCACTATCACCACAACCACCAACCTCTCGGTTACAGGGATGCGATTGTCGAGATACGAACGAAAAAACGATCCCAACGCCATTTCATGATATGTGCATGCATATTTAGTATATATGAGCACATATATTGTTCGTATCTCTGCGTACATATTCACACACACGTGCATCCGCACCGCGTTTATTTGTTCCGAAAAAAAATCCTAAATCTTAACGTCTATGTATTGCAACACACCGATGCAGATCATTGCCATGTTTTGAATATTCCCTTACTGTTTGGACACTTATATCCAGCGCTGTGTACACATTTTTTTTGTTTCTTTTATTTATTTATTTTTTTTTTACTTTGATCCGTAAATTTTGTCATACAGATTCTCCTCCCGAAAGCCAACTTATTTTTATAATGATTAAATTCTCACAAGTTAATTCCTCGGCTAAAAGTATGGCCGATGAACGAATTTCGGCTTTGATTTAGCTTTATCGAATTTTATCCTTCGCATTCTTACACTTCAAAATTGAAGAAATTATAGTGAAAACTGATTACAATTAAAACAAAGAAAAGAACGAACGAAGTAATGGAGAAGTAAAATTGAGACGCGATTAAAGCCGCCGAAGCTCGTGTAAAAACCTTGTTGAAATATTTCGGGATGTGAACGTGGATGCAAATACATAAAATACAATCAGGGACGAGGTCGACGCCATAATATTCCGCGGACCGAATCATCCCGTTCGATTATATCGAACCTCGTTTTATTTCCGGTCGCCACGCGTCCCATTTCCGTTCCCGAATATTAGCTGCTACATACTACGAAATTTACATTACCCGGGTTAGATTTATCGGATTATCCATCCGCCTATGCATCCATGAAATGGATACGCGTTTCCGTATAGATAAACTTTGATTTCACAGCCTCACATTTTCTGCACACTTCTAATTCTGGCATTCATTTCGGCATCCTTCTTTTTTTCAAAAAATTCTCCCGTTCATTTTTATCAGGTAGTATTCCAGGGAGATTGAGGAAAGTTTTTTCGAAGCATTTATACCGCACGTTACGCACAGACCTGTGTAGAGAAATACAATATCGTCGGAATGAAAATGAGATAACGTGTGAACGCCACACATTACAGTTTGATATTTTTCATTGAAAAGCGAAGGAAGAGGATCCATGTCGAAAACAAAGAACGAAAGAACAAAGACCACACTTTACCCCCAATATCCCAAACCCATCCCCTCCTCCTACCCTCATCCCGATCCAATGTACACACTGTATCTGAAGTCGTCTGGTTTTTTGAAACTCAACTAAAAACTAAACTGTACTTAAACATCAACGTATTCTATTAAACGCTAGTTTATCAGAAAATTACATGTCTGAGTTGTTATTTTCGCATTACTATGCAATTTAAATTTATTTTCTCACTTCTTTCATTTCACTGAGAAAAAAAGAGACATTTTTTCTTTCTGTTCCTTGTGTACGTCCGTTGCGACAATATAACGCCGACCCTTTATACGTAATAGGCGATCTTGAAACGTGAGAGACTAGAAAGACCGTTGTGTAAATCATCGATGCATGCGAAGGAATTCGCGGTTATATAATATACGTACACGCGTGTACAATGATTTAAATAACGGACTCAAAGCTTCGCCTGCAATGCTCGCCGCTGAGAATAACGCCGAGTATAACGACTTCATTTAATTTTATTGCCCGCATTGAGTACCGGTATCACTGCAGTTACCTACGAGACTTCACGGTTCTACAGACATTTATTCCGTCTCTGATCTTTCCTGCAATGTTACACGATAGCCGGAATTTTCAGCCAGCATATATCCGACATATTTTCTGCAATATTTATTAAACTACTTCGACGACGTCCGAATCAGATTCCCGCGGAGCGAGCATTTTTTTTTTCCAACACATTTACCCAGTCTGGTAAAGAATTTTTTTGGTCAGCCTGCGTTTTTATCCCGACAGAATCGTAGCCGACGTCGAGACGAATCCATCGATATACGGCAAAGCTATATTTACGTTAAGGAAATTCGAGATATCGCGAGTTTGATGACAAAGCCGAACGCGACAGGCTCTCCTCAGTCCGACCACTAACGGACTTTACCTACTGTAGCGCCTTTGAGTGACGATATCTCAACGTTTCTCAGTCGAAATATAGCCGCGTTACAGGTATGTCGTTGGACTCGTCTCCATATCGACTATATTCCCGGGAGTGAATAGTGACGATCATTTATTACCCCTAAGTTTTGTTATTTTTGTGGCTGTGCGGACACAGCGTTCAATCTCTGAGGGCGGAGGACTCACGGTCGTCGGTCAGCTGCGTCTTTTTCTACGGTTGACGGTAAGTGATGATCGAATTTTACTATTCGTTAAACGAGTTCCAAGCTGCTGATCTGTGCATTATCGAACCCAGTTGAGTTTCGAATAAACCCGTTTTTGCATTCGATGCACGGCGTGTCTCCGCGGACAGAGCCAGAAATTCTGTTTCTCTTTTCATCGTGATAATACGCGAAGCCTGCGTAGGGAGGCACAGCTCGAGAAATATCCTCCAACTGCGATTTAAGAACGAGTTTGACTCGTTGTCGTGCGTCGCAACGTCTCGTTAGACAATGCCCCGTTTGGAAAAGGGATCTTAAAACCAGTATAAGCATATACACAAGCATGGATAGTAGGCACCATCTACAGCCTGTCAGCGATTTAAAAAATTACGACCTTTCGTTCACGCCTCTCCGCGCTGCTCCTCCAACATACGTGTATACTCGCCTCGCCATTCGATTTTAAACTCCATGAGGGTTCCGCTTTAAACGACGTGCAAAAACGATCATCTCTCATTTTCCTTTTACTTTCAAATTACGAGGCGGTGCTCGGTGCTCTGCCAATTCTCGCTTTTACGACAATAATTTAACGGTTCTTCACCTCGTCGTATTTTTATCGTAGGTATCTACTCGATTATTATATACATTCGCAAACTCATTAATTGCACAGTGTTGCGTTTGCACTAAATCCAGGGGCAGTGATATGTGTAGAATCAAAAAAAAATTATGAATTGTAAAAATTAAGTCGTATCAATTTTTATTTTGCTGATGATATGTACTACCTAGGAGAAATTCTTGGAGAAGATTATTCGTTTTTATTGTGTTATCTAAATGAAGAACCGAACAGCATAGGATTTTTAATAAAATCAAGACATATCAATCAAAAACGTATCGACGCAATCCAAGGGTATTGTTTCCGCTGTACAAATGATTCGCGATCAATTAGATATTGCTCTCATGTAGCTGATCTTTTATGCCACCAAATTTACTTATTAGTTAGTACTTATCGTAAAATAGTGAATACTAATCGCCGTTAGTAACATATTCCGTAACGATATGCAGTCACGAACGAATTTCGTACAAGAATCTTTCAATCCCATACATTATTGTCATAATTATCACCAGTATTGTATTTTATTCACAAAATCTGACTTGGACTTGTCGATGAATAATGAAAATGTCATATTTAGCCCTGAAATGCGACATTTCATCAACTCAATGCTCTCATATACAGGGTGGCCGTGCTGAATGTTGGGTTTAGTAATATTCAAAAATCGAATATCGATATTCTATAGCTATTCAGACAACTTTTTCTCAAAGCCTGGTCAAAATAGTAAAAGAATCGCAAAAAAACGTGCGAAACTCGTAATTTTCGACGTGGTACACCGCTCACAAAAATTTGAAATAATTCGTGAGGGTAATATACAGCTGAAAAAATGAATCGACGAAAAAAGTTACCACATCGATTAGATTTCTAAATATAAAAATTTTTAACTTTATTGGATATTTTTCGGAACCTTTGTAGTGGCCCCTCACCCTCCAATTAATTCACATAAAGAGTCTGTTAATCTTTGGATAAACAATCGAATCATAATTTTTCACCCCCCCCCCCCCTCCCCCCCCTCCCCCCCCCCCCCCCCCAGGAAAGGGTGGAGAGTTTTATTGGGTTACAAACCGCCGAGGACATGCTTTTTTTCTGACCTAAGAAACATTCCCGAACAGATAAATTGAAAATCTCCAAACAGGGACATTCGGCCTCTCTTTATCAGGGACACCCTTTTTTGACAGTGTAAATTTTAGCCAACTTTGAAGTACACGAAGTACACAAATCTTTTCTAAACATCTGTTAGAGAAAAAAGAAGAGTTTTTCACCTTGTCCTGCTGAGTGGCATGCCTAGTTTATTTTTGAATCAATCCTGAAATAGCACTAGACGACATTAAGTGTCCACTGTACAGGTATACTTCTGCACATAACCTGCGCTAAGAGCGATGAGGAGCGGGGTCAACAATGATGAAGCACACCTATTAACTTATAAGATTGCCATACAGACAACTACGACATCGCCGGGCGTAAACATAACAGCACGCGCGTTTCTACGCCAGCATAACGTAACCTACTACGCGTCGGCTCTGAGGTCTCCGGACTACCCATGAAAGTAACAGACTACGACTATTATATACCCCGCATGATTTATCGCGCGACGTTTTCGCGGGCTGGATTAACGTCTACGCCTCTATCTCTGAAAGTAAAAAATTAATAAAAATAAATAATACCGGTTAAACTGGTGAAGAATAAAAATCACAGGGCCTCATCGTCACGGAAGAATATTCACCCCTGCGTGCAGTCACATGGTGAGTGACAAACATGTATTTGTAGTATAGTTATTGCGCATTGGAATCACGAAATGCGACGGTTATATACGATACGTCAAAAACCTGGAAAATCTGTAACCAGAATTTATCAGTTTCGCGATGGAAACAGCGTCTAGAATCGAGTCAACCTACCAATGGAGGATGACACGCGCCTAAATTTAGCCAGCTGAATTTTGATTTGTAGAAACTTGCGCAACGATTGAAATCGCAACAAGCTATTCTTGCCATTATTTTGCGCAGTACGAAGTGTCACTCGACGGTCAATAAATACTGGAAATAATCTTAGAGCTGAAAAAAAATCTCAGCTACTCGATTCAAGTATTTCACGTAACATTTTCCTTCATGATTCGCAATTTCAAGATCCCAACGAATGTTGACTGATTCGAACCATGTATTATTTCCTCTCTCAATTTTTATTTTTTATTTTTTATTTTCGTTTCCTTCTTCGTTGCCGCGGTCCTCGGAAGTGGGATGATGGGGCGGGGTTCAGCTATCGACATTCGTCGATGAATTCTCGTGGGAGCAGAGCGTCGGGGCGCCGGCTTTTTCGTCAAGTGCCATCTGACTGCGCCGCACCACCCGCGACCCCCCATCATCTTTACATAATGTATTGCCGGGTTTGCATACGCTTTCGCAGAACCTTTCCTCATCCGCTATAGGCAGTTCTGTACGCCTGTGTAGGTGTGTGTATATTCCCATCTACCACACACATTGACATCCACATATACCCGGCACGTAGAGCATGTACCTACGCGCATCTCGTCGTGCTAGTGTAAAATAATTCCGATAAAGCTTAGGGCACTCACCTTGGATCTGTAATCTTGCCAAATATCCCTTCGCTGTAGGTAGGCAAGTTTCAAAATATCGCGAATTACACACACGATATAACGGATTCTGTTCTTAAAAACTAATATTTTATTTCAAATATGGAAAAGTCAATAAATAAAATCGGTGAAATAATTTGGAAATAAGATTTTCTGTTTGCTTATTTTTTTTTTTATTTGGGTAAATTTGTTAATATTTTTAAAATCACAATCACATTCATCCGTCATCATTCATTCAGCAATAATTATTAATGTCAGAGTGTAAATATTATACATAAATAAAATCAGGGTGTAAAGATTGATGATTAAAGGTATATACAAGTATCAATTTGATAATTGAAACTTAGCTTTTATAAAAATTTATGTCAATTATTTCTAGTTCTCTTTGTCCTCAGGTCACACAGCTCGATTTATTCTTCTAGCTTTCCGTTGAATGTAAATTACTTTAAATGTAAATGGGATCGTCAATTGTGTCTTTAACAATTTATTAATATTACAGCTTACGTAGTTTAAACTTTTTTCTCGATATTAAATATTTAATTTATAGAAAAAACAATGAAGCTAGAAGACTTTTGAGGGTGTCGAATGATAGATCTATCGATTTGCGTGTTAGTTGACCAGACTTTGACAATCGACGAACCTTACAAATAAGCGTTAGTTTTACAACTTTGGAATATATAGCGCCAAGTTTGAATTTCATTATCTATAGGCTATTGCCTGTTACAACGAATAGTGACTTTCAAGATTCTTAGCAACATTTTTTGTTACCCTCTCTACGTTTCGACAGTCACATTCGTGTTAATATAACAATCATATAATTGACCGTTACCGACTGCTGCAGTAGCAAACAGAAGAGAACGAATAAGCTAGAGATAAAAAATAACGAAAAAAAAAAAAAAAAAAACCGCTGATATACGAAGGATAAAAATTGCGGAATCAATCCCAACTCTTACGATACATGTAATACGAATGTTATACGCAGGTATATCTCTCGTCGACGTCGTTCGTAATGACGCGAAAGACATTCTTTGGGATTGGCAGTCGATTTACGTCGAGCGATTGCGTGCGACGGTGGCGATTGAGTCAACCGGGGTGTGAGAATTATGAGGTGAAAGATACGTAGGTGTGAGGTGCGCCTATATGCGGCAGTAAGAATTCGAGCTTCGGCCGTGTTCGGTTCGCGTTAAATATTGCAATAAGCTCGAGAAGCTCCTCCGCAACCCCTTGCGACACCCCGTGCGTCAAACACCCTCGCCTTCCCGCCCCCGTCTTCCCTCGCCCCCTCTGCCGCCGTCACGTAGAGGTGCGCGTGTTTGTACGAAGAGATCGTGTGTGCGTGTAAAATATCCGAGCGATACATCAGGAGTATTCCCCCCGGATCCACCACCCCCCCGATCCCCGAT
Organism: Neodiprion lecontei; assembly: GCF_021901455.1. Lineage (NCBI taxonomy): Eukaryota > Metazoa > Arthropoda > Insecta > Hymenoptera > Diprionidae > Neodiprion > Neodiprion lecontei. The sequence continues at coordinate 21,715,319 of NC_060262.1, forward strand.
CCGTCGGGAACGCGAAAACGCGAAGCGCAGCCCCGCGTGGATGCGCCGCTCCGAGTGTTTGCCGGCGAGATGGAAGGCAAATTAGGTTTCGACGGGGATCGAACCTCTGCCGGTATCGAAATAAAGGCGGCACGTAAAATATACGCCTCCGTACCTCGCCCCCACCCCTTCCTCCTTCCATTTACCGCGACCTCGCGAACGGATCGCCCGTTCAGGCTGCCTTTGGGGCGCAGCCCCTTCACCCCTTTCCTCACCTACATCTAACGCGCGAAACTTCGGCACACGGATGCCCGGCCACTCGTCTGTCGGACGCCCTCACCTTCGAATATTCAGAAATTTCGCCACCTCGGTATGAATTCGAATAAAAAGGAATGGTGAAAAATGAAAGAAATTATCGATTTCAAGTTTCGATTTTTATCCTTCGATCGATTCTGGAATCGATGATTCTTACGAGGGTAGTATCGATTCGAAATGATCGATGAAAAAAAAAAAAAAAACGTAGGTTAGGCACTTTATTGTCGTACACGTTTGTACGCCAATATGTTTACTGTTGTGAAAACGTACCACACAAATGGTGCATTTGCTATATGTAACTGAAATGTTTACAGAAGCTGTTCTGAAGAATCGAAAAGTTAATTCGTTTCTGCTACGCGGAAACGAAAAATTAGTCTGTTTCACAGAAACCGGAGAGAGGAAAAATTAGCATAAACAGCGGATTGAGAAATTGATATTTTTCGCGAGGCGTTCGCACAATTTTTGGCTTATTTGTTTCTTTGCTCCGTTTCTCATAAGTTGATATTTAATCAATTCGTCGTGAAAAAGAATGGATTTTTAACTGTTTATTTAATCTTCTCACTTCTTGATTTCTTGGAACAAGAGTTTCTTTTCAGAATTGTTTATTACATTATTAATAATTATAAAAATGGAAAAAAATATTCAGGAAATTATTATTTCTGTTGAAATCACGTCTTCGCCGCTTTGTTTCATTGTTGATTATTACATCGCCGTCTAAAACAGAGTTTCGAAAATCGCCGATGAATATTGTATCCATGTAGAAAAATTCGACGAGCAAAAGTCGAGAAGGTAGAAACATTCGAACGTGTGGAAATTTTTTGAGCGCCCGATTGGTTAGTTGTGCCCATAACTAAGAAAAATCGACATCTCGGGAGAAAGGAGAGGAAAAAATACTGCGATAAAAAAAGACGTGCAATGCGGCTTCGATGACGCTTGCGCGACAAAGATCGACGTAATTGTAGCCACCGGAGGGTGAGTAAAAAGAGGAGTCATATCTTCTCGTTAGCTCCGGGCAATGACGTAGACGCTACATATATGGGTTGCGGCAAAGTCACGTTTTTAATTTCTACCACCCCCTGAACACGTTATGTCCACCCCTCCGAATCATCCCTGTCGACCTCACTCCGAGACGCGATTTAGGTGTAGCTATGTACGTAGCTATACGGTTGCCAAGAGAAAATAGTACGGATTTATTTTCTCGTTGTTGTTAAATGCTTCGTCATAACTTGCAACTGATTTCTAGTTTCCACGAAAAAGAATCTCTGTAGCCTCGCGATTTTTGCAGTTGAACGAGGAATCTTTGAATCTTTGAATTAGGTCTGCAATTGAAACTACAAACTTTTTCTATTAACATAAAATTTTACTTTACAACACAAGTATTTTAATGTATTTGCCGAATTCGGTAATATCCTAGATATTTGTACAAATAACGTAAAAAATTGCACATATTTTTATAATCTTCTTGCGTCTCATTTTTTCTTGTAATAATTTAATATAATATCAATACTATCGAAACAGCTATCTTGGTCGCATAGAGAAGAGAATTTGGTGTATCCAATTTGCAATCTGACGATTACTTGTTTCATAAAACTTAGTTGATAGTTAAAATTTCACGTATATCGAAAAAGTTTGGAGTTGTACCGACGTATCCCCTTAACGATGATAAAATAAAGTAAAAGATATATATATATATATTGTATACGAATTTGAACTCGAAGATTCGGCCGCACATCCTCAAGTTCCACGCGTTAGGAGAGTTTTTCCAATTAAATACTAGAAGAATCAGTCAAACATTTTACGGGAAAATCAAAATTTCTCCTCGCAAATAGCTGAATTGTTTTCACAGTACTTTTTTCAATTGAATATCGAACCACGTGCTTGCATTGCGGTAGAATAAAAAATAATGTGGTAATTTCTATTCTTTCATCATTCGAACCGAAGTGCAAACAAATTATCTGTAGGTTGATAAAAGTACTATGTGAGGTCACCGCATCCGGGTGCTAAAGTACATCTAGTAAGTATAATATAGTGTGAATTGTTGACGAAAGAATCCTCTGTTGTCTGATATAGTTTAATGCGCATGCGCTACAATCTGAGTGCAGTTGTTTGCCAGGATGACCAACTGTCGTGAACGTAACACCGACAGCTGTCAAACTTTTTGCAGTTACATACATCGCGACGAAATGTCGTGTAACTTTACGACGGTTGGTCACCCTGGCAAACAACTGCTCTCGGATTGTAGCGCATGCGCATTGAACTGATCGAACTATATCGGACGACGGACGATTCTGTCGTTAGCGATTCATACTGTCTCTAAAAAACAGCGACATTCAATGATATATAACTCTATTGCAATTATATTCTCGTTCGGATCTTTCTATTGAAACGAGCAAATCGTATCAGGGAAAATGTATTTCGCGAGAATGCGACAATTCAGAGAACTAGTCAGCAGCGAATCCCACCCTCTTGTACACATCCGCCTCATCATCGACCTGTAAGAATTTGCAAAAATGGCGGTATGCAGACTGCTGGGTACAAGGTGGGTGCCGCGATTCGTCGGCAAAGGAACGGAGAAGGTAGCTGCTGGGAGTCTGAGGATAGAAAAGAAACGGGGTGGCCTTCCCCTCGTCGCTGTAAGAATTCGCGTATCCTTATATCCCTCGTTCACGTTCACATTCGCCTAGAGCACCCCCATTGCACACACGAAGGAAGGCGCGCGGCGAGAAAAAGAGCCGGGCGAAACTCGAGGGGGTGGTGCTCCTCTCTCCTTACTTAGCATGCATGTGTTTGCCTTTAATATATTTTTCGCTCGTGTTGACCAAGCCGCGCCCCCCGCCCTGTCCGCGCTTATACGTGACGGTGGATAGATGCCCGTTCACCTACAACGCCCGGCGAGATGGGAGATAGAAGATAGATGGAAGGAAAACAGGGCTCGCAGGGAAAACAAAAAAGTGGAATCACACAAGAAAGGGGGGTTGCACGGAAAGTTTTATTACAATTATAAAATGAATACATCGCGTTAAATGTATAACCGTTTGAATATTTTTGAAATTATAAACAAATTACGCATAAAGTATGATTTCTTACCCGATGTTTCCAGTTGAATAGAACCTTAAAGTCAATTTATTGTTTCACCACCATCGGATTGTCGCAATAGTTAACGAATAATGACGCAAAATATATTTTCTTCGGGTTATAAATAGTAAAGTCATTTTCATTTTTTCTCCAAAACTGTAGTTTTTTTCTTATGGTGACAAATAAGAATTGTTTGGGACACGTGAGTATCGTTTTGAGATATTCACTGTCACCGGAGGGAAATATCCATTCCTTGTATAGTATGGTAATGAAGGATTTTTTGAACTCTTCACATTCCTCTAAGCGAGATTCTTTGAATTCCGCTTTTTCTTGGCCTCCGCTAACACATCAGCTTATACTCCGATTTTCAAACATCTTGAGATTGCAAGCTTCGCTTCCTTTCGTAGAACTGTATGTTTCACTTGTATAAAAGCTTCTTGGAATTGAAACGGATTGGGCTGCGTACCGTTCGAGATGGCTGATAAAAAAACGCAAATATTCCCTGAGAAGCGGCGACTCACGATTTCCTGAATGAAAACAGTATAGAATATATAATGTACTCCAAAAATGACGGTAACTTAAACATTATCGATGGTTTTGAAAGGAAATACGTAATGAAAACGGTTTTACCGTTCCGCTCAGTTCGGTGAATTTTAAGCTGTGCTTCTATTTGTAAAAATCGAGAATCCGAGATTCTGTCGTAAAGGAATGTTCCGATCAGCTCCAAGATGTCACAGTTTTGCTGATGAATTTGAAGCTTCGGAAAATGCTGGAATTTCGAAATATCTAAAATGTAAGGATTTAATATTCAAAATTTAGGAGACATCAAAGGCATAGCATGGAATTTCATCGATGAAAACATTATTTCTTTTTTCCTTACCTGAGTTTAATTAAATGTTACTCAAGTTGAAAGCAACACAGACGGTAAAAATAAACAATAATGTAAAAATTTCTGAAATATTTAATACATTAAATATTTTCATCAAATTTTACAATAATTCACATTATATTCCGATTACAAAATAGTCAGACCACGAATTGCAACACTGTCTTTGGTGTCCTGAAAAAGTCGGAAAATTTTTTATTCCAGTTGTTGTGCCCACTGTAAGTTCACAAGAGTGTTTTCGTTTTATGGTTTTTGTACGTTGTATCAACCCTTTGTGTTTGTGTTTGGCACCGCCGACGACTTCCGTATGATCAGTATGGAGCAATCCATACTTGATGGCGTCCAATCGATTCGTGCAAGAAAAATTGATTCCAGCATTATTCAAAATCGTGAAAAAATTCTCACTTTTGGCCTTAGTTTTTTCAACAAAAGATTTTCCGATCAGAATCGATTTGTACGATCCTTTCCCAACTAATTGTACCCCCAGGAACGCAGAAAAAAAACACTAAAGAACCGTAAGATATTACGAAGCAAATCTTTCGTTCATCGGCTGCAATTCTTGTTCCGTTGCTTGCGGCATCTTCGGATTGCGCCCAATTGATTCCTCGCGCAAAATGACGCCGATAGATGTATAAATGAAGTTGATATCATTTGAAAGTGCAAAGACGTAACGTCAATCAAAACACCATGCAACTGTGACAGAGTGAATGAACAAATCCCTTTCCTTCCTACTTCTGTAACGAACTCCATACCTGAAAAAATTACAAGTCCCCGGCCATGGTGTTCGGTGCTTTTATTACCTATGCGGAAAGGAATCATCTGCGAGTATTTCGCCCTCGGTATGTCCTGACAAACGGTGTTTGCACGCGAGTACTCGACGCCCTTACCGATGTTGATGCGTGAATACCAAGCGACGGAGGTTTCGTTTTGAGAGAGAAATTTACGTCCTAGCTGCGGATCGCGAGTCTAGAGACTCTAGAGAGAGCCCGTTTCTCTGGGCTCGTTCCCCTCTCCCTTCCCTTCGCTTCTCTCTTCATGCAGTCCTTTACCCCCGCACAGACGTCATTTATTCCGTATAATTGGACAGGAAGAAGTGGAGAGGAGATTTTCGCTCGTTTCTCCGTCTCCGCCGAACCCCGCGTTTACCTTCAACCTATGAAACCAAGTCCGAGACTGGCGAAGGTACAAAGAGAGCCAGGCTTCTCTTTAACGATGTCACGTGACTTCGAGACTCTGCATACTTGCGCAGGTTAACGAGAACGGTCTCAGGTAGCTATGAAAATTAGGCATGTAAGACAAGTTCAACTTTCATATTTTTGCATAAACTAATAGTTGAATACAAGAATAGTCGAGTTACAGAAGGAAGAGAAATTAACTGAATAACAAAAAAGTTTGTGCAGAAACTCGAGATGTTATCGAAAATTGACGAAATATTTATACTACAACACCGTTTCGAGCTTCCGAATTAAATAAAAACTTTCGAATTATCACTTCTACAAGCCGTTTACACACCAACAATTACGTTGAACGGTAAAATTACGTCGGTCTGTAGATTTCGACGCCAGAATGTTAGAAATAATTGCTAGAGATTTTTTAAACGTACGTTTTTGTTCTTGTTTCAACTTTGATGCAGATGATCCGACCGATTCATTTTTACTTGATAAATTTCAGGCTTCGAATACCATGACAACTTGATTCCAGTCATTTTAATTTTATTTGCTTTCTACTCGTCTGATTTTGGTTTTATAAGTATTGACCAAATGTTTTTAACACTCTGAGTTGTCTTTTTTTCAGCCATTACGTGATGCAAATATTCAGATGTCAATTCCTGTATATTTTGCAATTTGATAAAACTTTACACAGACTCAAGCTGTACATGTATTCGAAATTCCCTTAATCTCTAGTTGTCCGATCTTTATAAACTAACATTGTTAAGAAAAAAATCCCGGTTGTCTCCGCTTCTCGAATTCTGCTTACACATCAAAAACACAATAGCGATTCGTTACTCCACAACGACAGCTAAAGACGTACTTAAAACAGTATCCAAGCTCAATTTTCTCATTAAAAATTTTCCTGAGCCAAAATTTTTCTCTACCATTCACCACGATGATATTTCAATATAATCCGAGCCCGAATCCTGCGTCGATGTAAAGCATGCAGCAATTCTCCGCATTGGGTTGAAAAGCACAGTGCAATATATACCCAACCCCGTAGTGAAATCCTTCCTCCCTGTTCCTCGTTCTTCCCAGCATGCATACATGCATATAACCTGCAAACGAGTTCCCCTGCAACATTCCCCCATACACAACTAGACCTTAAGGAAGGAAATAGGGAACCGAATGATAGGACAGAAGCGTCTTCCCTCGGAAAAGCCAGTATACCCAAACCTAAATCCCTGTTTCTCTTTCTATTTCGCCTCATTCCTCCCGTTCTTCCTCTCCTCCAGGACTACGGAAGAGCCAAATGTTTGTCCAAGAGGAACCGAAGAAGTGTAGAGAGATGGAGAGGCGACTGTGAATGTGGGAAGGGCGGGAGTGCGGTGTGGGGTGTGTGACGAGGGGCGAGGGGCGGAGGGGAGGAAGGGGGAAGGGGGGGGGGGCGGGGGAGTCGCGAATCCCTGGATGGGTCTCCGCGGTCTCGGCGACTGAGGAAGGGGGGTAGAAGGGGGGCCAGCTCCTCTTAGCGCATTTCAATATATGGCGAAGAAGGCCTTTGAGGTTGAGGGAAGGAGGGCGCTATTGATTCCTCTTTTAATCTCGTCGTGCAGGCCCGTCTTACCCCGCACCTCCCAGCCCCACCCCCAACCCCCGATCCCGGCGACGGGATCCGGGGTGAGAGGGGTTACTTATTTGAATGTGTCGTCGCGCGCGCCCCGAGACAAAAACGAGAGAGAATCCGTGAAATCGATGTGCCGCCCCCGACCCCCCCCGCCGACCCCCCGACCCGCCGCCTCAAACTTCGGCACCCCCGACTATGCTGTGCTGGGCGAAAGAAATCCAGCGCCCGTCTCTTTATACCGTAATGTGTTATACGCTGCACACGCACGCACTCACACCTTTAGACGTATTATAAAATACGTAAATGCTATCTTCCTCTCATTCTTTCGCGCTGTCTTTCTATTTCACTCTTGTCGAGGGGTTGGTGTGCGTGCAGGTTGCGGGCTCGGGGCGTAAGATATTGATTGACTACGATATGGAAGACTCGAAGACGTCGATGTGCACGATGGGCATTTCCGATTCAGAATAAACAATGTATACGTATATTGTACACTTGGTGCAGTTCGGATTTTTTATACCCTGATAACCCCCCAACTGTGGGAGAGAAGTTCGGGACTCGAGTTCGTCTCGGTGTAACTACAGGATATTTGTTTTTTTTCGTTTCATCCTTTCATTATTCTTAACAACGGGGTGATCGCTTTTGCACCGTTGATTTTTTATTCAATGTTTGAAAGCCGATACTGATGCGGAAAGGTTCGCGAAATAGCCGAAGATTGTATCGCGGACTGAGACTAGTTTTATCTTTATTTTAAACTTTGAGATTTCATCGTCGGGCACGAATTGTTCTAGTTCCTGCGTAAAATTCATATCAGAATAGCATTTGCATAAAATTTCATCGATTCGCTTCACGTGAAGTGTTCAAAGTCGTTTTTTTTTTCACTAAAACAAAGTGTGAAGATAAACAACTCACGACAATTTTTCAAAATTGAAGATATCCAGAGTGATTGATCCAATGCATTGATCAACGCTAATGTCGGTCATCGTTTTTATGGGTTTCGGGTTACCGATGACGGGATCAATTGTAATATAGCCTTTCACGTCAGATTTTTGGTACATGTGAGTGAAAAATAAAATGAAGGGCTGTACGAAGAAAACGAATTGTATAATCTGCACTCTCTCGAAATTCTTACACTTCACGGGAAAATTATTTGCAATGATCTGTCTACGTTTTCAAACGTTTTGAATATATGTAGATATAGAATATACATAGATAAAACAACTTATTGTTTGAACGTTCGTAAAGAGCAGACATTTTATACCCACCTCAATCGAGCGAATTTACTTAAGTGTCCTGAAAACTAATGTTATTTTGTGGGAGGTAATTAGACGCATCATTCGACCATTTTTTTAACGCAAATATAGTTTTGCCAGATAAATTATATAAATTCAGGCTTGGTTTATACAGTTGATTATCATCAGTCAAGAACAAACCAATTTCAATTTTGACTTCTCTTTCCTTTAATTTTAAAGCGTAAGCGGGCACGAAAGAAGTGAAAATGGCAATTGTAAACAAAATTATAACAACAATCAGTATTGAATATATGCTGCATTTTTGTTTTTTTTTTCTATTTTGCAAAGGACACAAACTACAATAATATATTTAGGGCCTAAAATTAAGCTAAACACGCGGTTAATTTAAACACTCACAAATTTACTGTTGCCAGTTTTTTTTGGCCTCGGAATCGTAGAGCACATGTTTGAGATTCACCCTTTATAGGATCGTAAAAAACGCGCCCTCAAAAACCGAGCGACAGCGTAGTACAGGTGTGGCAATTGTGTCCGTGATTTTCTCTCGGACAGCAGAGATGATATTAGAAAAAAAAAAAAAAAAAAAAACAAAAACGGTAAAGAGATAAGGAAAAAAAAAAAAAAAAGCAACTGCGAAGCGGAGTATCAGCCGGGAGCATCGGAGCCGGCGGGTGAAAATGAGTAGCGGGGGGTGGGTGGGGTTGGGCTCTGGGTTAGGGTGGCGATGACGCCGAGCTCAGGGAGTTCCGGGACGGTCGAGGCGGTCGAGGGAGTCGCCCTATTTTTTTGAACCGAGGTTGCGTGGGGTAAGATATTGATTTTTTTATTTTATAATTAGGGGTGCGCACCCCTTGGCTGCCAGAAAAACACGTCACCCAGATGGGAGAGACCCGTCCCCTGGCCTTGCACCCCTCGCCCCTCACCGACGCCCTCGAACGATACACACGCGTGCAGTGCGTGAGTGCAACGCAGGAGTTACAGCCGTTGCGAACCGGCCGGGAGGCTAAGCGTCGGTCACCCCCTAACCCCACCGTCCCCATTTTATCTGACTCGATGCTTTCTTCGGCAGCGAGGTTTTTACTATCTTCGCGATCAGGGGGAACCGGGGAACTGCTTATATATTCTTTCGAGAGCGACCGACGGATTTGAACGACTTTTTTCGACAACCACCCAGCGGCTGTCTTTACTTATCGCTATTTGAACACATTTATCTACCCATTTCTCTTTACGAATCTGTTCTATACCAACGATGTGTAGAATTGTCATTTTTAATAGTGGACGATGTTATTGATACATGTGACCGATACGAGACTTGCATGTACGTTTGCACACACACACACACACACAAGTAAAGATTTGAAAAAATTTTACTGGCTCCGATGGAGGTGTTAATTTTATTCGAAAATTATAATTTATATGCGTCAAGATGCCGATTGAGAAAATTGTTACCGAAGCAAAATTAATTGTTGTTATTTAAAAATTAAATTCGTATTTCATTATAACCTTATTACAAAATTCCATTCACTTGTGCATTGTGTTTTAGTTTGTCCTTATTAGAAAGTACAATTGTAACTTGTATTATCTGACTCCAATTGGAAGACAATTTCCTGTTTTAATTAATTACAAAATTTAAGTGTCATTTATTTATTAATTACACGCGTAATTTATTACCAATACCAATGTAGCTCTTTCCGATATCGTTCTAAACTTGACGATGACTACGCCCGTGGTTTATTCGTTTCTGCTTGATTTACTGTCAAGAATCAAATGAGAATTTGAATATGACACAGAAAAATAGACAAGCAATTAATTTATAAATTTTTGCTTAATTTAGAATCGTAATCAGGATTCTATACTTTAAAAGCTATTGATTAGTAGATACAGGATTTATTCTCAGCTGTTCTATAGCTGCAGGTGTTAAATACAAATTCTTCCAAATATACGCTTCTGCGATATTTTCTGTTTATCATTTTGTATAAAAGTAATTTTTTGAAATTCCTGGCAATTCATTAATCTAGTAAAGTCAACAATTTAAAACACACGTATTTCGTGAACATTGCACAAAAAGATGTCTCTCGGAAGAAGATGAGAATTTCACATTGGAGCGAAAATGAAGTAAATCAATTTTTCGATAACAACGACGATTATCAGATGGTCGTAAAATTGTACTGACGTGCAAAGAAAAGTAGAGAAAAAATCACTTTGGCATAATAATCAAATCTATTATAATCAATACTGTGAATTTTTGGTCAGTATATAAAAGCTTCAAAAACTCTTTAATGATTGCCCTGATCATTTCAAAGTTATGAAAGTGTAAAAATTACCGTAAGATATTCTGATGGTAAATAATCTTTTCTTTCTACTAACGATACTTTTCTCTCTTCCAAAGGGAAAAACTTCAAATTTCGAATAAGTCGTACAGCTGTGCAGAATCGACGAGAAAGGCGAAATATGAATCGAGGAAACTGGAAATTCTGTACATTTTCCATCGTTCCCGGGGACAGCGCTTTTTTTTACTTCTTCTTTTCACCCTCCCTGCACCCTGGTTCTCTTCCGATTTTCGCACCCCTCGGCATATATTCGGGGACGTTTTTCCTCCCTCCCGTCAGACTAACGTCCGGAGTAATTGGCACCGCGAACAGCGCGTTTCGCACGGACTTAGGCCCTCGAAAAGACGAATTAGAAAAGAAAGAAAAAGCGAAAGAGTAAATCACCGGCCGGGCAATCGCGTTCCAGCTAGATTTTCACCTACGTTTAATTCGCACTGGCGAAGAAGAAGCGTCGCGAATCTCGCGAGCGATGCGGTAATTTATTCGCCGTTTGAAATGGCATCGAGATTACGTCGGCGTCGAGGGCCACAAAGGTTGGGGCACCCCGATAGCGGGCCCTCAATTAGCTCAGGAGTTTTCGGACAGCGTCCAGGGTCCGCCACCCGACCCGTAACGAGGCAATTAAAAATCCGCGATATTCGCTCACAGCACCGCCACCACCTCTCCTCTCATTCGAGTGCATTTCGTTGGCCTGGTTCTGTGTGTAATTTCGTTTCGAGTCCCACATGGTTCGACGAGAAAAGCGCCGCAATGTTTTCCCGATAGCTTGAAGCCAAATACATCCAAAAACCCGCGTATTGTATTCAGGCACGATGAAAAATTTCATGATTGGGGTAAATTTTTGACAGAAATCTACCGATAACCTAATACCAACATTTTTTCGGTACAGTCAACTTGATTCTAGTTGCACCAGAACACGTTTCGATATATTTTTTATTCTGATATCGTGAACGCATTTGACGAAAAAAATCCTTGTAAGTTAGCAAATCTTTGTATAGCCGAGTTGATCCGATGTTCAATTAGTATAGAATAATTCTCAGCAGAAAGATTTACTTTACTACGATTCTAAAACTTGTGATAATCCAATCGTTCTTTACAAGAACCATTTCATTAACTTGCTATATTTTATTTAGCAAGTTACCAAATTAGGTGATTATCAATTTCCCTTATAAGTTTTCATTCATAAATGCCTCAATGTTCATTCATCTCTTAAGGGGTTATTGTCAGCCCTCAATGATGGCAATGAGATGAGTTTTCACACGAAAGAAAATTTCCATTTGTGGTTATACTACACTGCCGTCCTTAACACTAGGTATATTGTCTTGTAACTATTACGATTGTTTTATACCAGTGAAATAATAACTTGATCTCGTGCTTTTATTTAACTGATGAAACGTAGTAAACCAATCACCAAGAAATGTTGTATCGGCAACTTTAATCACACTAAATGTAGTTACTGCTACAACATTGTTTCAACATAATTTCAAATATTCAAATTATGACTGTAACGATAGGCATCTTATCAAAATTTTCCTGATAACTGCAACAAATGAATTTTATCTCAACACAACAACGCGACGAAGCTTAATGAAACACAAATTTCAGGAACGTGTAGAATCCACCCGGTCCCAGAACCGAGTCAACCTGTACAAACTTGAAGCGTATACCGCGGCTCGTATTCGGGGAACAATTATCGACAACCCTTGTTTCCACCATCCACCTGTGCCCCGCTGGCCAAGGTCTCGAATTGGCCATCGCCATCCTTTGACGTTCGTTACAGACGCGACCTGGCAGAGGTACATTCGCGGAATTCGCTCCTCCTTATATCTCTGTCCTCGTTGTCTTCTTCTTCATCGTCTCGACTCCAATTCTTCTGCCTGAGATCCCGCATCCCACATACACGCGTCAATTTAGGCGAGGTTCGCACACCGCAACGCCGAGTACCAACCTACCTATCCAGTATAGGGTATGGTTCGCTTGTCACATACAGAGTATAATATGCAAAGTCCCGCCCCCGCGTTGCCAGGGCGACCGAGCGCTCCGCGAGAGCCGGTGCCCCCGGTGAGGTGCCGGAGGATGAGGATGAGGGAGGGGGAGGGCAGACACTCTTCGAAATTTGTATAACTACCCCCGGGGGCGGTGGGAGGCGGTGGGGCGCCGCATCGATCCGCGACCCCCGGCCCCCCTGAACGAGGAGTGGGGCACCGTCGTCATCTCGCGAGGCGGGCAGGCAGGAAGGAAGGAATGGAGGAGAGAAAGAAAGGGGATACCACCCTTTGCCCATTACACGCGTTGATCCGGCGGGTCAAGATGTTGGAAAAGCGAAAATGCATACGGGCACCTGCGCGCCGTTGCTTTTCCAGGTTCGGATACCATGGTAATGCACCTGTATCGACAGGAAACGGTGAAATTTTCAAGGTTTAGCTTCCGACTGCGCATGCGCGAACTTTGTCGGATTTTCATGCAGGCCGGCCACCTCAAGCTTGCCTGGCTTGTCAAACGAGGTTTATCGAGGTTACGTAGGCGATTTTTTTTTTTTTTTGCTGAATGCGATTCGAAAAGGCTAAGAGAACCTTTCGTTAATAACTGACAATGAGTGATAAACCGACCACTGTTACGAATCATCACGACCAAAGCCGGCGAGTTTTGGTTGTTGGTGCGATGACGGCAGGATTAAAAAATGTCCATACGTTGGAAAACAAGAGTCGGGATTCGACTCTTTTAGCAAAAATTTGGCGAATTTCAACGAAAATTAAACTATTCATTCCAGACATCTCGGTTGAACCGTTTCACGCATTAGAAAAATAGGCACAAAATGGTTATTTCAAAAATTGTCAATAGCAGACGTCTAAGACACCGCTCGTACAATAGTATCGCAATTTTACGCGCCTGCTGAGAAACGAATCAGATCTTACGATTAGAAAGAAAAATGCTCGTTGATAAATTCACATCAGAAAATATCCCAAGATCGAGATATGCGTTCGAATGAATCGAATATGTTTAAAAATTGTTTCGAGTAAGTTGGCTCCCCTGTCTTGCAGACGTAAATATTGCCGCGACAGGACCTCGCCAACCAATAGAGTTCAATCATTTTGCGCATGCGCGGTCGGTCGCTTATCCCGCTGCAGTTTCACCGTTCATCCCTGTGTGCATTTCGATTGCTCGTGTATCGGGAGGATCAGTGCAGCCGCGTTCCCTACCTCTCGATACCGCCCACGACTTTTGCCTTGCAATTTCTGCACCGTTCCCGGTACATACACGTGACTGAGTGTATGCGTCGTGGATTCGCGGTTGTAGAACTACATCGTCTTGTGTGTAGGTATGCCTTATAAACGCACAAGTATTGCCTCGGGGTATCGCGCTCTCGCACCTGCCCTTTTATTCTGCTGCACCTCTAACTCTTTCGCTCTGTTTTGCTCTTTTTTATTTTCCGTACACACGCGTACGGACCTAATATATAATACCTACCGAATTCGCAAAACGAGGGTGAAGATTGAGGTAAGAAGTAGAGAGCAGGAGGGAGACAGTTCATCCATTGTTGTATTGTGTGCTGCATTTTAAGATAAAAATTTCTCAGAAGTTGCACACTCGGTAATTGGATAATTTATAAACAAGCACAATTTTCAGAAATGCTTTCATTTTTTATGCTACGCGGCTTCTTTTTCGTTTTGTCTGATTGTATGTTACATGTACGTATGTTATGTTGGATCGTATTAAAAATATCTGCTACTTTTTTTTGTTTTCAAAATTCGAGTCGAAAACATTCTTCAAACCGACGAAAAAAAATGACGCCCTCCAAGTTTCAGCTCTGAACATTAATACTCATAGGCGCCTCATCGCGATTTACTATTTCGTTTGTTGACCTTTGATCTTGAATAACTTTTGAAAGAGTAGATGTATCATAAAATGATAACAGGCCTGTTTTGTACAGGGTTCACTGCCCTACAAAAATGCGTTCTGGTATTATCGGTACATTAATGCGTTAATAATTCATAAAATACGAAAGTTAAAATAAAAATTTCCAATTTTATTCAAATGGGAAATAGATAATCGCGATGAGGCACCTCTGAATATTAATATTCAGAGCTGAAACATGGACTGCATCTTCGTTCGACTTGAATTTAAAGAAAATAAATATTCGATTTTTTTGATACAGTCAAATGTATATACTTATATGCACAGGTATTAGGTTATATGTAAGACAGGAAATTATTCGTGAAATTGTCGAACACTTCTGTATCCATACAGTCCAATATGTATTATCATTATATCATATACACACGTTATAATGCATATTCCGCTAACACAATTGTTCGGAATTCTGTTGAAACAAAAAGTCATTCATATTCAAAACGTTGCGAAGAAGTTGAAGATGAATTGAAAACAAGTATTGAACTATACCCCGTTCAGTCTCTCGAAACCCATGTAAGCTATAATAACCAGACAAGGAATAATAACATAATTTAGCCAGGAATCAGAATTATGATAAATTAATACTATGCATCATTTCTTTCGTTGAATTTCACGGATTACTCATCATCCGTCATTTCTTCTCCAGTATAATAAACGATACTCGTAACCATATGCTGGTAAATATGAAGAATCGGGTCTGTACAAGCTTTTCATATTTTCATTTAACGATCGATTTAAACGGCATAACGAACGAAAAAAATCAGATAAATAAAAAAGGACAATAATAAAAATAAAATCTTTTTAAGGTCCGTTACTCGTTGCGGATACCGCGCATATTCACATCTCTTTTCTGCAGCGTGGTGCGTTCGAGAGTGAGTGAAGTCATCATGCTTCGCAGGTCCGCGAATATAACAGCTCTCGGTAATTACACGATAAATGTAGATAGGTGAGGGCTGTGAGCCTGCGTCCAAGCTTGCGCTGGCCAGCTGCGGCCGAGCTGATTCAATGCTTGGCTAATTATCCTCGTAACCATCAAGTTAATTGCTACCACTGCAGCCGAACCCGGTCTCTTACTCGTTCTATTGGCTCTTTGAGCGATTCTTCTTCCTCGCTGTTCCCCGCCACCACTCTTCAATTCTCATTGGCTTTCTCTCTTTATCTCACTATTTTAGGAGTGATTTTTAGAGCGGCGAGAGAGCAGGTATAACCAAATGGAAAATCGATCGGTCGAACAGCTTGATAAGATCGGTATATACATAGATGTAATAAAATCAGTTGGAAGCCGTTGAGAATCAATCTTAAAACGCTCAAAATCACGTTAACTCGCCTCAGCTTGAGAAACCTCGAAATCGTGATTATGCAAATCGTTGTAAATTTTACAAAATCGGTGCGGAATCAAATGGCACTTACTATTTACTCGGAGCCGGTCAAACGAGATTATCAGATGATATTGTTTCGTAAAAAATTCAAAACCTCTTTTGGTATATTTCTAGATAGCAATTAGAATGCCACACTAGCCAGAGAAGTTTAGGCCTGATCGAACGCTACGTTGAAATTTTTCTTATACTTTTACTCACGATGAATCTCTGTTATATGTAGGTATACTATTTATCCTTATATTGAAATTAAAAGTAGAGAAATCATTTACGCTTTATCATCTAATTTTTGACACGATAAACATAGTAAGATGAGTAAAATTTCTCCTTCGTGAAATTAACGTCGCGGTCGAAGTTTCCTCGTGAAGTTGTCCGTGTTTTCTCGCGGCTGAAAAGGAATGACGAATCACTTTTCCGGAAGGCATTCCATCGATATTCCAATCGGCGATAATTTTTCTATTTCCCCAGCCGCTTCATATTTATCGATGTACGCGAGTACTGCTTCGCTATTAATTCCAAGCACAAATGCTGATTACGAAGCGTAAGACAAGTTGTCTACACTTAGCCGTATAGCACAGTGGATTTCGGTGAATTGAATTATCTTCTGAGTTAAAATCTTGTGTAAATTTGTAGTAATATCGAGAAATTCAAAATGCAATACCATTGCCTGCATGTATTACAATTGTGATTACGGAAAGTAACAAGAATTGTGTTATAAACGTGAAAATTGTGAAAATTGACAAGCCTAATCCGCTTTATTTTGAAAGATAATAAATTGCTGGAAATTTATTTTCCTTTCGGAAAGAATACAGAGAGATAACTTGACAAATTTTTTTCATAATCTGATCATACGAAGGAAATCAAACCAAAACCTAGCTGAAATATTAAAAACTCGAAATTGAGAAGAGAAAGGAAAGACATAGGTAAAGAGAAAGAGTTGATGGTAAAAGAGAAAGCAACGACTTTGTTTCTACTGCACTCTTCGATCTCGTCTTATCTTCGAAATGCATAAATCGCTTTGATAATTCTAAAAAACGGCGGGCCACCCTCGATATATTCGAAAGCTTGGCGTAACTGTATTTTAGTTCTCGACGATTCCAACGTCAAACTCAAACCACCGATACATCTCAAGTCTTGACCTTAATTTTCTCACCCCCTCGCAAGTAAGTAATTAATTTCAAGAACAGTCGAATTCATTAATGACTCGCCCTCGCGCTTGTCGAACAAAGATATTTGGCGCGCTCGGTCTCGGTCAATGCCTGCGCGTAGAAGATGACGAAAAAAAAAAATAATATGATACGTACGTAGTTACGCACATACCGATACACAGACGCGGGGTAGGCAAAGAGGTACAGAGGATGTGAAATCGTCGATCTGGAAGGGTATGGCTGTGTGGCGTGGGTGGTGCCGCGGCGTGGACCCCGGGGGCAGAATTATCATACCAACACAGAGGCGGAGGCAGGTCTGATCTAATCACACTCCCATATACATAAAATAACCGCTCTACGCTACGGGCCCCGCGCTAAGGCCCTGGGCCGGGGCCCATCGCACGGCTCTTCGCCTTCGAAGAGGCTAAGAGGCGGATTGTTTTCAGCTGGGACTCTCCGAGTATAAATTGGCCAATTATTCGGAAATAAGGTAATTATATAAGAGGGAGGTGATCTCGGATATGGCAGGGAAGGGAGGAGGGGGGGAGATCGAAGAGAGAAATCAAAGGCGATTACCTGCCTATGAGAGGCTCGAAATCAGAGACCATGCCTGGCACCGCGGGGCCCGAGCTCCCCCGATCACCTGAGGACCAAGAATTTCTCGCTTCTTTCCGCCCCGAGGGGGGTGGAGCGGGATTCCTACTCCTGCATGTACCCGACCGACAGACAACCATCCTTGACCACATCGGCAGATGTTCCTTACGTAAATTGCCTCGAATTAGGCCCCGATAAATAATAACGGAACGAGCTCCGCGCAATCCTTTTTACGATATAAATTAAACTAAAACACTTGTCTTATTTTTCTTTTCTTCGTTGTGCTGTTGCTTTTGTTTCCTTTTTTTTATTTATTTATTTATTTTTTTTTACCTTTTTCTTCTTCTCCGCTTTATTCATGCCAATTGTTGATCTTTTGCCGCGATATTAAACCTAATTTTCACACGTTCGTTCTTACGTTGGTCAAATTTTGTATTGTCTATTATCTCTCTCTTTAGTACGTACCGAGAATCAGTAACGATGTGAAAAGGGTATTAATATGTACTAACAATAGTATATAATTCAAATTATCGTCATAATAATAGTGTCATAATTGCGAAGTTATATCAGTTGCGCGTGAATTGATTTTATATTACAGTTAGGATATCTACTCGAAAATTTTATAATTGTATCGATAATTTTTTGAATGATGAGCGGACAAAAAATATCTTACAATCAGTCGCTCATCCCTTATTCTTGCACCATACTTTATTTCGTTTCATTTTATACTTTATTCTTTCACCGTGTTCAGTCTGGAAAGTTTAGAGATCTGGGATTTGGAGTCCACGACAAACTCAGCGAGGAGTTGAGTGGATTGGGATTGGACTATTTATTATTTTTGGAACGTAATTTCAAGTACGAAATAATTTTATTTTGCAAGACTACAATTTTCTACCGAGGTAGCTTCTGATGGGAAAATCAGCTTTCTAGACGTTCTCTTATCAATGATAAATCTCTCGTATCTTGACTTCAAATCACACCAACCAAAATCATATTAAATCGAAACAATTGGCTACTTGGGAGAAAAAGCAATCAGACTTTCTAGTCAAGAGTTCCATGGAAAAATCTAGATTTTATACATAAAGTTTTACGAAAAACGTCTACCCTCATTATTTAATCACTAAACACGTAATGAGGTAAATGTAGGTTATGACTATACACATATCTTCTGTAATGTAGATTGATATTCTCTATTGTTTATGATAAAAAATTATTTCAACTTGAACATATTCCAATAAATTTTCGTTCCGAGGAAGGCCCCCACTCCACACGAACCGTAAAGAAATACGTATTATATTTATAACGTTTAAAGACCGTTTGTGGAAACGTGTATGCGCTATAAAATTTGATAAAATCCGTCCATTCGAAACTTCATCATACGTTCAAAAAGTAACGTGTACATGTTTAAGAAATTGAAATGATGAAAAGTTTTCAAAAATCGTTGTACATATTTGTGTTTCATAACACAACAAGAAAAAATCTCAATCGCGCCGGATTAAGTGAAAACGACCGCTACTCGGTCGGACAAGATTCTATGCGAGTACCGTCTAATTGTAAATGAATAATCCAGTTTTGAAAAAAATCCGTGCCACACAGATGGCGACAATATAAATTGCGCATACCCTGAATTAGCGTTAAACCCGTAAAATACAACGGCAAAGAAGCTTCAAGTTTATCCCGCGAAGCCGCAATTGTAACGGGAGCTTTTTCCCAGCAGGCTCAGCTTATCTTCCGCCGAGCCGTTGAAAGCTGGAATGAGGTAAGTGAGAGATATGTAGGCATATAATAAAAACGTCGATGTAAATACAAATAGGGGGCAAGCGGGTGGATGTGGGGGGGGGGGGGGTGGGGGGGTAAGGAGACGGGGGCTGGGGAGGATTCGCCGCGGATATAATCGCGTGAATCGCGAGGGCACGCGCTTGGGTGGCGGGGTTCGCGTCACGGGCGATGGTTATCGGATCCGGGACTGCATATAATTATAATTAAAAGTGATCAAGCCGATACGACGCACGGCGAGTCGGTCGAGCCTTTCCTCGGCTATGGTTAAGCTCGAGGTAAGGAGCGAAGAGGAGAGGCGAGAGAGCGAGAAGGGGGGGTGGAGAGGAAAGGGGAGGAGAGGATCGAGGCATTATAGAGGAAGGCACGGAATGGTGGCATAATACCAGCTCCGACTTAAGCTATATATTCCGGCTGAGGATAGCGGAGCTCGGCGCAGCTCGTGTGGAGGTGGAGCTCGTCCGAGGGTATGCTAATTCCGGCCCGGGGCCACCACGCAGCCCTTAATAGCTCAGCGCCCGAGACTTTCCGAGCTTAACCGACCGCTTCTTAAGCACGCCTGTGTGCCACGTACGGCGGTTCTTTACCTACAACCTACACCGTCTTACTATTGCTCTGGTATCGGCCGAGCGAAGCACGCCGGTGATTTTTCAAATTCCGTTTTTCACCCCGTCTGCCGAATTATTCATTCCGTTTTTTTCCACCTGACATATCGAGCGCGGATAATTTCCTCGCGATTAATTCTAGTCTCTGTGTACCGAGAGTTTCCCTTGAAAGGGAACATACGCTCGTAGCGCGCGCTATTCAATTTGCTTAATTTTTATTGGCTCGTATCCGTGCTCGCTGCCTGAAGCAATCCTTTGCTGACGAGAACAAATTCCCTAGGATCGATCGGTTGACAAGTGACAGTCAACCGTAACCTATCGCCTTTTTAAAAACCACTACGTATCGGTCACTCTGCCTACCATTCTGGTGAGATTTTTACGAAGTTGGCTACGTCTGTAAACTAGGCGAGTTGCAATTTTCGACCGGGTCCTTTTAAGAAAAACTCACCGTATAATGGTATTGTTGGTTGTTCTGGTTATACAACTCTGATTTATTCTACCTCGAAAAAAAAAGGTCGCTCCTTGATTCAACCCCGCTCGATCCACCTCCAGTTTCTGATTAATTGACGATAATCAGTCGTAACCGTTACTCTTTAACCCTGATAAATAGGAATCTTTATTCCACCAGATTTCTATGATCAATTAAATTATTCATCTTTTAATAAGCACGAGTTTGTCATTCTTCACTTTTTCTCGTCATTATCGTGCCGTCATTTTCTAATACGTTTATCCAAATTCTGATAATAAAATACCAACTGTATAATGTTATTCTCTACACGTGAGATATTTATAATAGCAGAAAAATTAACAACTCCAGATAGAAAATTCGCTTGCGACGATTGGATAGAGAACATAATTATGGTTAATCGAACGAGATTTTTTATTTCTGGTCACTTCTAAACAACGGAAATATTTTATTTTTCAAGCTGCCAATAGGTTACAATTGGTCAAATAAAAGTGACACTCTTCACTAAATTTTTCGTTCGTCTCGTTCTGCCCCAACTCTCTCACATGGTAAACTTTATTTTCATTGAATGTAGAAAATGTTTCAAAGTTTGAAAGACAATGTGTAATGAAACTTATGAATTTTTTCATCTACCGTAAACAAGTGATTTTATTTCTATACTGAGGAACTTTTTCCTTATTATTCCACAAACTATTTACTGGAAATTGAATGAAATTTGTCATAGTTTACGGACATTTTTCCTCGTGCGTGGAATATGCGTAAATACGGGTACACTGAAAAAAATCCATCAGATCAGAATAAACTATCACTTAAGTATACTTATGTTACAACTATTACTTGGATCAGGAAGTCAGCATATAAATGGATTAAGTATCATTTACTTTGGTTATTAATCAATGAGGAATTTTTTGATCCTAAAAATGATTTAGCATGAAATGTAGTAAGTTTTTTTTCCCCAGTGTGTGCACCGCTGACGTATGACGCATGGGGCGTTACAAGACTCTGAGCATAACCTACAAAGGCCGTAATTAATACAATGTGGGGTTACCTCGAGACGATGAATTTTTTTTACGAGTCCATGTGCAGGTTTTATCACCAATTAAGTTGGAGGAGAAAAGCGGGACCGTTTTAACGCTCCGCGGATGGATCGGGCCCTTTTCAGGGTGGGGGGCAAGCTTCGCCAGAGGAATGCACGCTGCTACAGAACCGACACCTCCGACAACCCGAAGCGAACACCTCTTAAACCTGATTTTTCACCGCCAGTCGCCCAAGCCGAGAGGAAATGGTAAAAACTCAACAACTAAATCTGTTTCTGATAGGCTATCACCAACTTGATATCTGTTAGTTTAACTTCGGGTATCGTAGCGCTCGTATCGGTTTTTGGGCCTTCTGATCGATACAAGCTGCCGTGTTCTGGAAGCATAGGAGTCAGCTATCCAATTAATATAGAGATGAGCGATCCTATCCTATATTTCAAGCAACTGTCTTATCTGTAAAGATAAAATATACCGGAGACGGCATACTGTGACTTAATCTTGTACGGAGCAAGGTTTTAATTTTTATTACACATTGAAGAAAAGAATTTTTCAATTCCTCGTGATACAATTCAAAACTTTTCTATCGCCAGTCTAAAAACTGTTGGATTCCGATTTGCGAAAGTCATCGCGCGTAAACGAAACCGATTAAACGTGCAACAGGAACCCTGCGACGTAACGAAGAAACGAATCGATGAGAATAATTGTAACGAACAATAACACAGGGTGACCGGAACACAAGAAGACACTAAAAGTACCGTGTCCGTCGTATTTATCGCACCTTTTCATTGTAGGGTAATTACAGTTAATTTCTGTCAACCGACACGGCAAAGGATGAGTCGAGTCCTCGTCCAGCAACTCGGGTAGCAATTAAGAGCGGGTGGCATAAGGGGGAGCGGAGAAAAGGAACGAAGAGGATGCGAATAATAAGAAGGGCCATTGGACGAGGAGAGAGGAGGAGAGGAGAAAAGGGCGGGTAAACTGCTGCCCGCGAAAGTAAGGAAGTGACGGGTTGTAATGGGTCTTTGAGAGCTCTCCGAGCTAGCAAGTGCGCGTCGCGCATGCACATTTACAGAGTTGCATACACTCCGGTTTGTACACGTAGGCGTTTCGCATGTGCGATTTCCCGCACACGTCTATCGCACCGCTGATGCCGGTCGAAGGCATTGGCAGCCGGTTGAAATACACTCGACTGAATTATGAACCGTAAAAAACTCATGCTGGCAGCTTACGGTCTTTTACTGTACAGTAACTACACCGGGCAACCCACCCCTCCTTCGTTATTGCTCCACCGCGCTCGCTGCAACATTGTGCAAGGCGAGTAGCGATTTGCAGATCACTTCGCGATCACCGTGCCACCATCTCTCTGCGCCGAATGGCCACGCCAGGGCACCGTTCCTGTATGGATGAAAAAAAAAAAATAAAATAAAAATTAGTATCCTTAACCAAGCAAATGGGTAAACACCACTCCAGACATCCTTTTTTCCTCGCTGCAGTAAAGAAAATCGATACGCGGTAAATCTGCCCGATGGTTAGTACAACAGAACTTTTATTCTGTTTGTTTGAATGTCACGGTGTGTATGTGAACCTGTACATACATGCACGCCCCACGGTGCATCAATATTTTCTTGGACTGAAACAAAATTTCATCGATGAAATAGACGAATGTTGTCGGTTAATTCGAGTTACGTAAATTGAGAGTAGAGAAAGAAAAAATCAGACCTAATCGTTTGTGGTGAAAAAAATCTTTTCGTATAACTATTGCAGCGAACAAGATCGCACCTTTTTTACCATCTGTATCAAGGTTTGAGCTCTTTTCATGCAAAGGGTCTCATTCTCACAACTTTTACACCGTTTGATTAAATCTGCCGAAAGTGAAAGTTTAACTTTGCGTCAAGATTCGAGCACAGATGGAATAGTAATGATAAGCAAAAAAATAAAAATAAAAATAATATCGAGAGTTGTGATTGCGGAAGGTATGGATGGGTAATAGATATATCGGAGTGAGCGAGGGCTGCTAATGGACCGGAGTCGTGGTCACGTCCGGAGGTAATGATATAGAACAAATGTTTCGAAAATGCACTGCCATTTGAGATGTACGTATATGTATACACCCAACGCTCCATATATAATTCGTGAGTAGATTAATGTACCAGTAAGACTGATCGAATTTGACCTAGTGAACATAAACTTGACGTTAGAAGGGTGGATCACAGGTAAAAATAGGCACGTAGCCCTCCTTTAGCCTCAAGGAAAGCGACCTTACGTTTCTTTGACCTTCGTTCAACGAACATTCGGCAAAGAATGAAACGAAGAAGTCTGAAAACTCTTCAAGTATTATAGCCTCTCGAATCGACCAAACCTCTTCCATCCGTGCACAATAGGCAAGTTCGATTCCCTGGATTGACACAAAAATAGTAAGCACAACTTCCTTGTACGTGAATGTTCATTATGAATGTATAGAATATGGTATTGAAGAATATGAGTTGGAAAAATAACGTTAGTTATGTATCTTTTTTCTTCTGACGGTTCGTGTTTTTCTAACGATTACCGCGTTATTCCAACTCCCAGACTGCACAGCTGGGAATGAGGCATCTGTCTATACATGTACGCTTGGGCACTTGGGCACTTCATATACCTGGTCAACGATTAGCACCGCGTCGCATACGAGGCATCCAAGATGACTAGGCGCATACCGGTCTGGATATGGTTCGTTCTTTCGCCGGAATGGCGTTGGCCAGATACACACGGCTCGTAACACGCGTGTTATTACGCGGAATAATATAACGACGATAACAATAATGGTGGTAAGAAAAAGAAGATGTATATATATATATATATATATATATATATATATATATATATATATATATATATGTATGTATGTATGTATGTATGTATGTATGTATGTATGTATAATAACGATCGATCGCTCACTCATTCGCGCAGGAATTACGTGGCAACCGTGCCGCTGACATATCGGAGAGGAAGATGATGAAACAAGAGGAAGAGGGCGCATAAAGGAAGCGACATCGGTATAAGGCGAACGAGGGTATAATGGGAAATAAGAATTGCAGTGCGAGCCGTGAGGATCGGCGTCGCTCAGGGTCCGTTCATCGATAATATCGAGTTCAGGAGGAGAGGAAGCTGAAGAGGAGACGAGGCATCGCGGTGCACGGACCACGTGAGATAATAAGGAGACGCGGAGCGTGGGGCTCGGGATGGAAACCGCAGGCGGCATTATTCAAATTGAATCCAGTAAGAATGATTATTGCCGAAGAGGCTCCGGAGAGAGACGAGGAGGCGAGGAGGCGAGGGCGAAGACGTACGGGGACAAGGACCGGAGGAAGAAGTCGAGGAACGACGCGGGAAGAATGGGAGGAAGTCTTGCACCGGCCGCGACCTCCGCCACGGTGGATAACCCGCCTGCCCATACCTGATCACCGATCGCCCTGTCATTATTACGCCACTCTCGATGTCATTACGTTATTACTCCTCCGCAGCTAACTCGGATCAGAGATATTACCAGCTGCCGCCTCTGGAGGAGGCCCGAACTAGACCAACCAGAGTCGTCCCACTCTCCCTTTGCATCTTCACGTTCTTGATATACACTGGCAACCCATTTCAACATTCAGCGCCGACTCTCGTCGCCCTTTAATTTCATTTACCAAACTCGTGGAGAGGTCCGTGTGTGCGCGTGTCTGATGGTCCTCTGCCGCTACGCTAGGAAAAATTACGTACCTACACGATCGATTGTATACTCATCGACTTGTGGATAACTTGCCAAGTCGAGGAATGCATCCTCGAGTTTAATGTGGCAAGTGATGTACAATTTATTTCTCAACTGTTGGTAGATTTTTTAATACGATTTTCGCAAATTTTCAAAGACCTAGGGAGTAGAACTTTGAAGATTTCATTCTATATTTTGCGTCTTGGTTTAAAAGTTCTATACCTATAGGTGCAATGGTAAGACCAAAGTCCCAGGTTTTCACAAGTTTTGTGTATCCCAGCATTGAAATTGAAATGAACAACTTTGAACTCCTATACGAACATTTTCAATCGCTATGAATTCAAGGATTCCGAAATATTGGAAAAGACTGATGTTGCGTACAGCAATGGTACCAAGATTATCACAGGATTTCGAGGATTGTAAGAGTGGTCGAGAAGATTTCCGTGACTAATGTAGTGTCGACCGGAATAACAACGTGAAATTTGTTCACGATTCGATGCAAGTTCTTCCTCGTCCTCGAGCTGATCCTGTTGCGTTTATACCGTGGATGAAAATGTAAGAAAAGGGAGACAGCTACGGCGCGGAACGAAGAGGAGCGGAGATCCGAAGGAAGCGAGAAGATAGGCAGGAACAGCAGCGAGCAGAGAAGATTCCTGGTGGGATGATTGAGTTAGGCAGTGGCTTCAGAGTTTGAGGTTTGAGGTCAGGCGTGATCATTACGTAGCTGGTTGCATCGCTGTCTGCGGCTACGCGCGGTTCCTCTGCAGCGGTGTTATGAGAGGCAGCCAAGTGAAGAGGAACAAGAAGAGGTATGAAGGATGAGAGCGGCAGAGAAACGAGATGGGAGGAATGAGCGGCGGCGGCGGCGGGGCGAGGGCCGAGGGGCGGGGGATGAATGGGGCAGAATGGACAAAAACGAGACATTAGCGGCGACAGGCTACCGTGCTGCGCTGTCCGCTCGGCCGCGCCGAGTTAACGCGTCCCGCATCACCGACCGACGCCGTCCCCGGACCGTCGGTTGCATTTTTACTTATCAAATTAGCATTATTACCCCCATGCTGCCCGCCGCGCAAACGCGCCAAAAATCTAATCAACGTTAATCCATTCGTGCGACGGGTGAGAGATTTTTTTAAAGAAACCAGCCGAAGGATCGAGAAGAATAAGAGACATTGAAAAGGACTCGAGGAAAAGGGGGTCGAAAGTAATCGGGAACGCGTTGACGATAACGACCCTCGATCAGCGATGCATCAGCATTCCACTCTCATCTGCTGTATGTACGATACCCAGCACTCGAAATCTCGACAGTCTCTGCATGGATACTTGCGATATTTTTAACGCGTTTTTTCGAACACTAATGCGGTGTTCTCTGAAATTTTTACAATCAATGCAGTTGATCCATTTGAGTTGTTGATTAAAGGAAAATTGGAAAAAACTAAAAAGGACCGAGAAGAATAAGCAAAACTAATGGAAAGGAAAAGGACAAGGAGACAGCAATCCAACCACTCTTGATCAACGATTTGTATCCACATTCTCAAGTGGATCAAGTGGCTGTAGCGCAGGTCACAAAAATTTGAAACAAAATTCAACAGCTCAATATTTGTACGATTTCGGATTCCTGGACCTGTTCGACATTGTGCATGCAACATATTATTATGTTCGTGCAACTCTCGGGCAGTTTCATTACGAGGTCTCATCATCACCAACACCGAAGCCTCGGGCAGCAGAACGGCGGTAATTATGATGATTGAAAATTGTGTGTACCTGTTCTCCTCTTGCTTTCAATGTTTGCGTGCCGGATGACTCGCCGATCTTTGTGCATGAAAGAAATTTCCCACCTAGCGCAGCGTGCCAGACATTTAGAAATGGTTTACTATTGTGGAATTCGAGGCTGTAACGACCATCGAGGCGACTGCATAATCGAGCCTGTGTAGTCGGAGGAAGCCGGACCCGAGGCTGTGTTTGGTCTTAGGGTTTCGAAGCTAGCCCAAACACATCACGAGGCCGAGGATCCGAAGCAAGCACACATCGCCTAATACAATGCGCGCGTTGAGCTCGATTTCGAGTGCCGCGGTACCGAGTGAAAAACGCAGGTGATATTTCTGCCGGGCGTTTATGCATTCAAGATTCGCGACTAAAAACGAAGAAGACTTTTATATACCTGTATGTACACATATATACCTACGTTAGGCCGATCGAGGTGTCAGCAGCGGTGAAAAATTCACCAATTAAAAAAAAAATCTCATTTCTCGCGGTAACGAGAGGGAGAAAAATTGGGCGGAGGCGGCGGGGGACGACTGGCAATTAACGTCAGGGACGAAAATGATTTATGGGGAGGGGGAGAGACGCGCAGCTTATCATAAATTAATGAATTATCATTACGGGAACGCGAGACGGCGCCGCGAGGGTGGCCGGAGCTGGTTGCTCCAGGGGGTTGATGCCCGCTCGGAGGATTCGGGGCGGGGAACGACAGCATCGATACAACGACTTCTGAAATATTCATCACTCAAGAATCCCATTAAGCTTCTTCGTTACACTTCGCTCATTTTTATTACATCCTTCGTTGCACCCGGAAATAAACAAACGATAACCCTAAATTGCCGCTACATGGCACGTTTCAGTTATTGCCATCTTTGACCGTTAATTCGAGGGTGCAGGCTTGAAATTAACGAATCTCATTTCTTCCCCATTACATTTTCGCCAAATTCTTCCTCATCGCTTCTCAAACGTAGGAACGCCAAACGTCGGTCACAAAATATGACAAAGTGCACCATTATTCAAGGTGCTTCTAGAGCTTCATCGAAAACCCGTGGTAACCGCAAAAAATCTTACACGGTTGACAAAATAAACACTACGCTCACGTAAATTCTAACAATTTTATTCTTCGCGATGATAGGAGAAAAGAAACAAAATCTCTGACAAGAAGTAACGAGTAGGTAAGATGCCGAGAAAATTCCTGTAGTAAATCGCATGATTCGCTTCTCCGATGAATATAACTAAGACGTGATTTTTTAAAATCTTTTTTGTTTCATCCTCCGAACGCATAATTGGTGCGTGAGAATTTCCCAGTATAATTTCTCACGCGCCTATACCTACCTACGTAATACCAACTGACCGACCGCCGAAAAAGCCTATACCTATGGAGAAATTACGATCGAATTTCTGAGTAATTACGCAGCATTCTTGAGTAATTATGAGAAGTTGTTTTTTAGTCCACGTCTGAAGCCAAGGGGAAGTACTTCGTACACTTCACCTCGGAAGCGTTCCTTCACCTCCTCGTCCCTCCTCACCCTCTCTCCTTTCGCTCTCTCTCCCTCGTCTCTTTCGGAGCGCAATGGAGGGGGCGAATCAAGGTCGTCCGTAAATTAACCCGCACGCGGTAGAATCCAGAATATAATACTCACTTATTTCTCGGAGTCGCCGCAGGTTCTACATAACCCACACGCGTCGTGCGCACGTACCTGGCGGCCTTTACGCCACCCGGTACATTTAACTGCCTCTCGAATGACGTTCGGGCGTATGTCTACGCTCGTTGCATGCTCTTATTTTCGAACGACGCCCAAGACGCCGACTGAAACAGTAGACGCCATCCCCTCGCCCATTGTTGGCCAATTTCACGCGGGCCAAGCCGTTAATTACCAAAGCGCAGCTTGTCCCCGTCCCCAAGGCGAGAGGACCCCTCTAGCCAAAACAACATCGCCGAGGCCTAACGCCCTTGTTTCGAACGAACCTCTCTTAGTTTCGCGCCACTTTTCGAATCTCCACTGAGAAAACAATTTATTTTGTTTCACCAAACGTATATTTGGATATGGCGAAATAAACGTTTAGTTATTATCATCAAATTTTAGTCGAGCCAAGTATGATTTTTAAACCATTAACAAGTTTCTATCGATCATTATTTGGCTCGACTGAAATTTGATAATAATAACGAAACATTTGTTTCCTCGTATCCAAGCATACGTTTTTCAACAGTGAATAATAAACTTTTTTCTCAGTGTCCTTGATTGACGAAACGGCTCATTTTGTCCGTTAATTCACTGACAAGAGAAATATCGAGTGAAAACAAACTGTATTCTACATAGAAAGTTTTGTGAGATCCAACGTGGTTTGATTATCCTCAATCCTAGCTATTATCGGTAATGCGAGGAGGAAAATTGGGGGTTAAAAAGTACAGACGATGAATTGAAAAAAATTTAATGGCCTCGCATCGCACGCGAGTCGGGAAAAAAGAACGAGTAAAAATGGAAAAATTTTTCCGGCTACCGTGAACTGCAATAAGGAAAGCATAAAACTTTCTCCCTCGTCCGCGGCACGCTCCCTCGGGATTTCGGTTAAAGGGGAGGCGACGCGTTGCACGGGAGCAGACGTCGTACCTTGGCTGATGACCTCGTTGAAAAATATTAATGGACCGCTTGAAAACACCTCAAGAAAAATTATGATGGAATTCAATATATGTACTGCGTAGTTAGAGGTATGCCTACTTTGAGAAACGCAAGACTGTTCCTCGACTTTTTAATAGTGATGCAAAATTATTTGATGATCTTAAGGTATCGATTATTGTGGCGTTAGATTAATCGATTATTATTCGAGTTTTCAGAAATTCGATTATTATCGAATCGATTCTTTTTCTATACGAATCGATTAGTTATGACGATGGGAGTCATTTAAGAACAATTTCCTGTAAAAATGTAATGTTATTTTCTCGTAATTCATGAAACAAAGTCATTTGCTATCATCATTTTCTGATTACGTGGAAAAAGTAGTAGAATACTTCAAAATAACGTTTATTTGTTGCCAACAATGGTACACTGAATAATAGTATTAACGCTGTCAATAAATAGCTCGTTTGTTTCAGTTAAATGTTTTGTCGATTATGAGGAACCGATGCTATTTCCATCCAATATATCGATTCGCAAAATCGGAGATATAAATATAATTGATCGATTTTCAGATCGGTTCTTTAATTTTCTCGCACCACTGCCTCTTGAGTCAGTGTTCAATTACAATTATTACATACAATTTCGATACAAGAAAAACTTGCGGCGAAAATATTCTTGTTTTACCCATTTTAACACCACTAATCTTAGCGTATCTCATAACATTTCCCAGCTCGTATCTGTAAGTACGACCAAGTATCTAATTGGGCCCTTAAGGTTTACCTTACAATTAATGTCGCAATGAAATTTCGGGACAAGTATAAAAAACGCGACTTTCTCCTTGTAAACGGCTTCTCAAAACCTCAAACAACGACACGATAGCTCGATCCGTCTTCACAAAGGTGCAAAAACGGGAATACAAAGCGAGTAACATCGTGTCGGTGCCGCGCGTGATTCAAACTCGGGAATCCTACAGCGGTCGGTAATGCACCGGACCCCTGGATTACCGACGGAGCATAAATCGCCGCGGCGCTGTGGGTGCAGGCTACAGCGTGAGATGGCGGTTAATCTGTCAACATGGCCACGTGCCGACGAGGAGAACGGTCTTCCGTAGAGTGATAGAACGCGGATCCGGCCCGTGTCCTTCGGTATTTAGATAAATCCGGATAAGCCAAGTCGCGGCCAGGATGGCCAGGTGCAGAGGGCGCGTGGACAGTGTCAGTACGGAGCCACCCCGCGAATGGGACACATTTACGCGATTCTACTAGCCTTGGCAGCCGCCCAAGGACCCACAGCCGCGTTGTCATCGGACCGAGGAAGCGGCGCAGTCATGAAGAGTTACCGACCCCGGGGCGGAATCGCGCGGATGATATACGACAAGCAGAAGGCGGACGAGCGACTTCGCGTCTACGACAAAACCCAGGTGAGGAGTCAAAACCGAGCGAACCGAGTAACCTCGGAATTTTAAGATGCCCCGTTCTTACGGAGGAACGATCGCAAAGCTTCGGAAATTCCCGTCCGTCTGCGCGTGCGCGCGCAGCCCCGCGCTTTCCTCGTAGAACCGAGTGGTTCGACTAGGTGTGAGATAGGGTCGATCGAATGTGTGCGTGAGCGTGCGTGTGTGTTCGTTCACAGCGTCCTGCGTCAACTGTCACAGGGCCGCAGGCGCGCTCCTGTAATCCAAATGTTTGAATTTCGAACACAATGAGTTGAATTATTCGCGCTCGATTTGTCGGGTGTTTCTCGGGGAAAGGATAATTTCGGCGGCTCGATTTCCGAATTCGACCGCGTGCGAACGAGACGTCGAATTCGCTGTGGCCGTGGGGAACGAGAGATGTTTGAGAGAAAAAAACGATAAAATAGAAGGAGAACAAAAAAGGAGTAAGAATAATAACAATGTCCGAAAGAGTCGAGGGCGCGCGTGCAGCGGTTGTTGGAGGAAAAGATTCGATTTTAAAAGAGGCGAGGATTTGCGAACGGCGAGGAGCCGGCGGGAAGGTGGAAGTTGGAAGGTGGAAGGTGGAATGGGGGGGCGGGGGGGGGAGGGAAGGAGGCACGCCGGTAATAATTAGTACAATTATCGTACAAGGCCAACCACCGGTTCCCCGACGCGGCGCGTCCTACGCCCTGCGTGAGGTTACGGATGTATGTATCCGCGGAGAAAGAGCAGGAGAGAAATAGCGAGAATGAGAATGAGAATAAGAATAAGAGGCGGCCGGGCTTACCTGCCTGTCTTGTGTGCCCTCCAGAGGCTCCGGAGCGGTAATTATGCGTAATTACGTCGTCGATATTCCTGAAACATCTCTCGCCGCTGCTTGCGCTGCGGGCCTCTCGGACTCCCAGCCTATTTATAATTACCCGCTGCAAGGCTTGGAGTAAAGACTTTCCAATTTGCACCGAGCCAAAGCTCTTGCACGTGTGGTGCGCTCCTCTATACGTAGAACGCGCGTTACCGACGCACCGAGGAAAGCCATTCTTCGATGAGGGAAATAAAGAGGGAAAAATCGAAATAGGAGAAAATTAGCGGGAGTCGGGGAATCGCGCGGCGGCCTCGATTGCAAACTGCAAAGTCTAACTAACCGTGACGGCTCCTTTGCTCGCGCGCCGTGTGTGCCTTGCCTTTCCTTGCCTTTCCTCGCCTTGCCTTATACAACCTTCCCGTATATAACGAAGCAGTTCACGCGAAAATACATCCCCCGCTGCACCGCCGGGCTACGGGTCGGTAGCAGCACATCACATCGCATCACATCAGATCGAGAAGAGAGCTTGCGCCTGCAAAGAATATCAAGTTTCTGATCGAGCCCCGGGCGAGGGATTCAGCGTCTCTGTGTCTCTGATGTAGACACTTGAGCTGTACCCGTTACCCGGGCTCGAATTGGGTCTCTGGGTGTATTTATCATTTCATTGGAACTCACGATCAGCGACATCCGGTCGCAGGAAATTTAAATGTCAGGATACCCGAATTCAATTTTATAAAAATACGTTTTTTTTTATCATGTTCTTCAACCGATGTGCGTAGCTTGCGCGGACTTTTCTGCTCCTATCGATACTCGCAAAATCCGGTTAAAAACACTGGACTATTTCGCAGATTTCTTACACTACAACGGCATTTGCATGGGGATATGCATCCATCTGCTTAAACGGTTCTTCATCGACGGAGTAAAAGAAAGAACAATTTTTAACTGGCTCTAATCGCGATATAAATTGACGATGCGGGGAATATTCTTCATCCCAAACTCCGATCGTGATAATTAGATATCTATATATATATATATATATGTATATATTCGATGTTTTATATTTACTTGGGATCCGGAGCTAACGACGATATAACACGCACTTTGCACCGTTTCGGGATTAGGCTAAACCCTTACTCGAGACCGTTACGGGTTAGACGTTCGATAAGCGGTAATTAATGATCATGCAGTAAAGCTGTCTGCTTGCTCGTTTCTCGATATATCCCGGTACAGAACGCTCCGACTTCTACGGGCCCCGATATTCACTCGTGTGTGTAAGTTTGTATTCTACGTACGTAAAAGCCCGTTGACACAATCTTGTATCACATTACGTGCTATCGGATACGAAGCATAATCGTAGTAGTATAATTTATTTTTGCCAATCGTATCAAAGAATTATCCGTCAATGTTTGCGGCTGGAAATGAAATCTTGCAGCTTTGCAAACTTTTTGACGCGTGCGTGTGGTGACAAGTTTATTTAAAAAAAAAAAAATTAAAAAAACACAACCACAGGGCCAATGATTTTTAAAATAGCAAAAAATATCCTTGAATTCTTGAGAAAAATACTGTTTATATCCGGTTTTGATTATGTAATTCAGTTTGAAGTTGCAACGATTCAAATATCCCCACCTCAAACCAAAACAAGTACTGTGAGTTGACATTGAACCTATTTGTACATCACGTGGTGTCCACCTTCTTGGATTTACACCTCTCACTGCGAAACTATCGTCAGAGCACCACGTGCAAAATTGCTTTTCCTAATACGTGTCTTTTATTTTCGTTTTCTTCCTATAGAATTTAACTTCGATAACGTGTAAAATAATTGACTAATCCGAAGATTCCGTTTTACATAATCAAATCAGAGATGTATAAAACATCAACTATGTGTGGTATCTTCAACAATATAATTACATGAATCTACGGTTCAACGAACCTGTCGCGATCACGGATACCATCGATTGATCTGCTTAGCTGGTAGTAAAAGATAAGTGAATAATTGTTAACAAAACAATTCAAGAAATTATAACGACAAAACTTCGATGAAAGAAATATAAATTGATACAAGAGACTATTTTAAAATGAATGAAGAAAAAGAGAATATTCAAAAAGGAATAAAGAATAGTTCGAGAAACAATTTTAATGAAAGAAAAACGATATGTATTTCCAATTTTAATCTGTTTCACCTGCTGATCGATAATTTACGTACTTTGTGAGCGAATGATTGAATGGATACACGAATGAATATATAGTACGTTTTTCGGTTATTGCTATAAATTTATATAACAGAAGTAAAAGGAATATTTACAATTTTCGTAATCTATTACATAAAATTTGTTCATAATTTATATTCAACATCTAAACCTATATTTACAAAATTCTTTGCCTACGATCATACACGTAATTTTCCAAGTCAATTTGATCGAGGAACGCATATTGCTGGGTAACCGAACCGTCTTTTTGGAATAAAAAAAAAAATTCCTAAACCTTGTCACGAATCAATTTTCGCCGCACACCGTAACCCGGATAAAAATCAGCATCGGCGAATCGAGGATGACGATTTTTCAGGAAATTCGGTTGGCTCGAGATGTGCTATATACTCGTATATATATCGGCGGGGCCCCGAGGAGCCTCGCCCGGATGCCCCAGTCTCGGGCTCGTCGCCTCGGTTCCCCCTGGAGCGCCATCCATCACTCACTTAATATTTCAGTGCGCCTCTGCCCCTTTTTAAAACCTTAAAACACCATGGTGTAGCGTTGCCGCGCACATGCACGCGTTCATCTTACACCCCCGCGTGTTTATGTGTAGGTACATGTATAACAACACACTTGTCCAACCTGAGAGCAAAGTTCTCTGATGCCGGACTATGCTTAAGGATATTAGGGGCTGACGGTTTATCGATTTCTGGGGAAAATTCTCCGCTTACTTAGCCGCGGCTAGAACCCACCCCTACATCCTTGCACCCTTCTTTCCTGTTTTTTGGACTTGGTGAAGAATGAAACAACGACGCTCTCGTACTTTTTTTTATACATACGAAGAATAGTTTGTGCGTGCGACACTGCGCGAGTCGTGATTCCGTGATTACCGGCTGAATTTGCGATTTTTTGATTACCGGTTCTTAAACTTCTACGTCCGTAGTCCCTATTCATGATAACCGCTGATCAGGGAAAACCTGAAAGTCAGGGAAGAGTTAGGAAATTTGTGGCGGTAAGGAACGTCAAGAATAAAAGTTCCCCTGTGCAAAAGCGCAATTTTAAAAATAATTTGCTTTCACATGCTCTGTTCCATGACCATCAAATGGATGATAAACGTGCTTTCGAATACCGGTTAATTAGGATCTTCATTCGTTGGATAGTCAAATTATTTTATATCTTGTTCGAATTTGAGTCAGAGATAAATTATAATTGGATCACGGCGAAGAGTTCTCGAATGTTTTCATCTATTTCTATTAGCCACCATCTGTATAAACCTTGAATTTGTCATGTAGTGTAATATAAAAAGATCGGTGGTTAAAAAAAAAAACAACAAGAAAATTACGTAACCATTGAATTTGTACACAAAAATCTATTTATTTATTTTTTTTTTTATGAATTCTTCGTAAAAGGTCAGAGAAAAAAAAAGCAGTTGATTAAAAAAATTCGGCGGGGGGGGGGGGGGCGAGGTTGGGGGATTACATTCTAATGTTCTTTTTGTTTGCCGCTTCGTTTATAGATATGGTCAATAGCGTTATATGCATTTCAGTTATATTCATCGATTTGAAGTCGTTAGAGAATATTTTTCACCGTGCACTTGAAATCGGTAGAAAAATATTTGAAACCGCGTATACCTACGAAGGATTTGTGAAGTAAAAAGGAGAGTCAGTGTGTGAAATCCTGTTATATCGCATAAAATCGTGTAAAGAGATACGATGGAATCGTTCGAAATTATTGCTATGCGATCGGCAGCTTCGATTAATCGTTTCCTCGATTAATCGATCGATAGTTTTTTTAATTAATCGATTGATCGACGATTTCGATTCACATATCAATCGACCTGCATAATTTTTACAAGGCAGCTTCGATCAACCGATTAATCGAAGCTGCCGAATAATGGATTAATTGCACAGCGTTATATTGGAATAATCGTTGGACGTCCTGAAGGCGAGGAACAATATAACCTTGGATTCCGATACGTCGGGTATTTCGTTGAGCGATGAACGCGGTTTCTTGGCGCTTCGCGCCCCGACGGACATCGGTTGCATATCCATAAAACGAGGCGAAAGGGTGCACTGCACCAGATCCACGTGGCCTCGCAGGCGTTGGTTGGACCACGTGTGAGGGAAACCGGGAACGGGGCACGACCCGAGGAACCATAAACAACGCCGCGGCGTTTACGCCGCTCGGGGCGGCGAATTGTAGGGATGTTTGACCGCCGTAAGTGGAGCTCTTGAGATTCCTACGGCGTGTTGGTACGTGGCCATGGCGCATTCTGCGCGTACGTCGTTCGCTATTCTATTGCCGCCTTTCCACCATCACCGACGCGGCGACGCGAACCGATCGCTTGGAATAATCAAATTAACGATTCGATTCATCGAGTGATCCGTCGAGTGAATTCCAACGCTATTCCTGATTTCCGATGATTTCCTCTGCATTCTTGGCGTTTCTCAGTGACTCCCGGGTCGGACGGGGATCACGGGAAATCCCGACAAATCACTCGAAATCATCGAGAACGCTGGGGAAACGCTGGATATCAATGACAGCGCGTGATAAGATAGACGTCAATAGAATATCAATGAGTTGGAACCGTTTGGCGTTTATCGCAATACTTGCACAACGACTCTCAGGATCTTCAACGCTTGCCGTATCGTTTCTTCAGCCCTGTCGCGTGATTTCAAATCATTCGCAACGTAGACTTCCAAGGATTTTAGTTAACTCCTCGATTGATTCCTCGTTGTTTTAAAGAATATTTCAGTCATTCGAGTTGTTTTCATTTAAAATTCGATTTTCAACCGTTATATTTATTTTTTCAACTTATCTAGTGTATTCGTCTTGGGCGGAAATTCGACACCTAAAAAAATCTGCATTGGATAGCGAATGCGAGAATTCTTCTGCTACAAAAATATTGGTTTCTTAATTTTGTACCTCGGGCATTCCAGACCATTACTATTTTCATTTTTATTCCCTCTGTGCGATTTAGGCCGTTGCGCAAAAAAAAAAAAAAAACACCATTTGCAAAATTAGAAATTTTTTAAGCAATTGTTCTTCATAGTAATCTCTCAATTAGCGAAATCACTGCTAGCCATAATTAATTTCGGTGAAAGTACGAAACTTTGAACCTAGTGCAAAGACATCGACTTTGTTTTTTCATAAAAAATTAACCGTGTAAATTTGATGCAAATGTAACGTAGCTAACAGTGGTTACGCTAATTGAACGATTACTACGAAGCAATTGTATTATTCCATGCTTTGAAAATCGTTTTCCTTTTTTTCTAAACGTCCTGCAACATATCAACAGAAAAATAAAATTGGAAATCGAACCGTCCGTTTAAGATGGAATTTCATTGAAATCTGTTCACCGGGCTGTTTACTTCTTGGAAAAATCTGGAAAACTTGGGAATCTCACTGTTAGGGAATGTTTTCGGCGAGTTCGTTTCATTATGATTGCTACCATTATTATTATTCTCTTTAATCCTTAAATAACCGATGTGTAATGAAAATTTTTCTCAAATCTTCAATCCCTTCCATGAGAAATGCATAAGATATTCGAAATGATTCCAAAAATATTTTACTAGAAAAAATATGTTAATAGAGAAAAATATTGTCTCCAATTATACACCCGACAAAATTTCTATGTCACCTGAAAAGTTACAGAATCCCCGTGGAATTATAATTTTGAATTTTATTCACAGATTCCCCGTTTACTGAACTTTCATTTGCGTACAGAAAACTGCTACAAATTACAATTTTTTTATTATCAGAGTGTATCATCAAGTGTACGTAATACACCCCGAGTAATTATACACGTACAATAAAAATTCGTCACCCTTCTATAGCTATACCGGACATTGCGGGATGACAATGTATAAAATGGAAGAAGATCACGGTCAAGATAAATAACCCGGAGCCGAATAAAGCCACACCTACATGGATGCATGTATATGTAAAAGTAAACAGGGGGGCGGGACGTAGAATAATTTTAATTACAGCGCCGCAGCATGTGTCGTGCACTAATTGTGCCCAGCGGAGGCATCATCACACTTTGATTCCGGTTTTTCTGTCCGAGATATTTTACCTCCGGCGTGTTACAAATGGCTGCAGCGTTGCTACTGCCGCGCGGTAGCTCGCCTACTTTACAACCCGGGCATTCCTCTTCGCGTCATTAGCCGTGGCGATTTCCCTTGTCCGAGTCCTTCATACATGTGTGTGTGTGTGTGTTTGTACTTGCAGGCTACTCGGTTCAACCAGTACCCTCATTTTCCGTGTAACATTTTCTGTCTACTGCATTATTTTAATTATTTATGGTTGACAAATTGGGAAAATAATGCGCATGTCGTAACTAGTTTTCTCTTTTATTTAGTAACTTGTGGTTTTAATTTTGTCAGATCGAAGAGAATGATTATTGTAATTATATGAATGAAGGTAATTCGAATATTCTCGAACCTATACATCCTACTTTGGTACATCGATTGCCATGAAAATGAGTTAAAGGAGTCTCACAATCAGTGCAAAATAATTATTCTCTTGGTAGAAAACAATTGTATAATTTGCCTGGTAATTTCAAATAATTTCGTCATTTTTTTCCCCTTTTTTCACTATACAGTTGCAGGCTGCTCCGATGAGAAAATGCATCCTTCGTGTAAAGACTCGAATTTTTCAACTGTGCACCACATCGCATACACATGTGTACTATAAGTGTATTTATACCAAGAGAAAATGGTGAAACTCACAATTAGTAGATTTAGCATCCGATTGCGCATACGCGATCATTTTTGAATTTTCACGCAAGCCGGCCACCTCAAGTTTTAGCTGTCAAACGCGTCTTGCCGAGGTTGCGTAGGTGATGCAGTTTTTCTGGTCCAGTACACCACGAATAGTTGATGCAGTGATTCGGGAACGTTTGGCAAATTTATATCATTGAATCTCTGTTGACGGATGAGTCATCGTACCAACATAATTTCAATTCGTCTCTTGACACGAAAAGGTTGGACACTTCATACCCATTATCGAGTAAGTTGGCTCCCCTGCTTTGTCTGACCGACCAATAGAGTTGAATTATTTCGCGCATGCGCAGTCGGTAAATCTGCAGCCTGTCGAGTTTCACCGTTCATCTCGGTATACCTACGTAGCAAAATAAAAATCGTCCCTACAACGATTGCGATAATCGTTCGCCTGGCTCACGATCAGCGACGCGACGTGAGTAGGCAGCGGTACAGCGGCATTGCGGAAGTACCGCGGCAAGAGTAATTTCCTGTGTTTTTACCACATAAGTATAAGGATCGCGAGGAGACCCGGTGGTACGCAGCATTCCTGGTCGGGCATGGCACGCACCATAAACAACTCCTTAGGTCGGCACACCTGGCGCGAGGCGTTAATTACTCTCCTCCGGTCGTCCGTCTGTTCATCTGGGTTCCCGGCTCTCCCTGAAACTCTCTCCCTCTCTCTCTCTTTCCTCGGCCTAGGTGGTCGGACGAAGAGAGACGAAGAAAGAGAGATCGAGGGAACGCAACAAGTGTCCCCCGTTGCGAAGCGCGAAAGCTCGCCTAATTACCCTCGCCTTCCCCCCTCCGGCGGCTCGGTGAGCGCCGCAGATTGAACGAGACAAAAACTCGCGTTGATTACAATTTCGTTTAATTTCAACGTCCGCTGCCGCAGCGCGCAGATTAGCCGAGAGCTGCCGGGATATTATGTATATACCGTATAATGTACTAACCGCTACCTTTCAATTGGACTCGTTCCCCAATCCCCGCTGCGGATATATCGCATAATTGGTTATTATACCTAATATATACCGCCGCGCACGGCAACAAACAACAATCTAATCCAATCACTGACGCGGCTGTGTCGTATTGCCATTCCGATTCTCTTTCAATTTTAATTAGTTATTAGGAACTATCCTCTGAGCATCGTCGCGATCTATTCGTATGTTCAACTGATCATCGTCAGTCAACAAAATTAACCCGAGAATACAGCGCGTGCTTTCTGTAATTGTAATATATAAAACACTCGTTGACCGTTGGAGAATCGACTTTTACAACGGTTTAATATATAATTTCGCATCGCTAGTTCAGCCTTATAATTTATACCGCAGCGATCAAGTTTGTGGGATCTAATTTGAAAATCATTTTTGTAAAAGGAAAAAAAAAAAGGACGATCTCAATCGACGATACAAATGGCGATATTTTAACTGTATTCGAGGACGGTATAAACTGTGTTAAAAAAGGATTCGATTTCTGAGTAAAAAACGGTTCAAATTTTGAAAAAAAATAAATAAAATGTTCAACTGCAAACCAGCTAACAAGTTTTTTCGGGGTGTGCAGTGGTACAAGGTGGACGAAACGCGGATACGAGAGGATCTTCGCAATCTCTGGGTGCCACTGGGAGTCGGAGCGAACAACGATGAGCCGGATGAAGCTGCCAGTGTTTTCCTCGAGAAGTCGGCCGAGAGATCGGACTCGCTACTCTTGCAAACTTGGCACTCGTTCGCGAAATCTGCCCTGTCATGGTTCATCAGTCGCACCTCGATCAACGGGTAAGTTAATCGAACGTCAGCGAAACTTAAACAAGCTTATCTCAAAACCGGCATGTTGACAAGTTCCCCATTTATCCAAATTATCGAAAATATCTAACACATGTATCGGGTATATAAAACTTGTGCATATCGTCCTTTTCACGGTACGAATCCTGCCGTGAAAACTACACAAGTGTAACGCAACGTACACCGGAGCATTGGAATTAGGGGTATATAGAAGCACCTACGCACACATATTCGATACCTCGCGAGGTGATGAAAGAAGGCTTTCTTCTACTCATCCTCCGGACGACGTACGCGCCTTTACGGTATACATACACGGTTAATTAATAACCACGGAGATACGATCTTCGGTTAGGTTACCATCGCAGCCTGTGTGTGCATAGTTCCTGCAACAGAGTCGAGAAGCGAGTGGCTCTTAGAGTTTAAC
The DNA here is from genome assembly GCF_021901455.1 of Neodiprion lecontei. Classification (NCBI taxonomy): domain Eukaryota; kingdom Metazoa; phylum Arthropoda; class Insecta; order Hymenoptera; family Diprionidae; genus Neodiprion; species Neodiprion lecontei. The sequence goes on from NC_060262.1 coordinate 21,756,334, forward strand.
CCGTGTGTACGAGACACACAGGCACAGGAACTCGCACGGTCGGTCGACTACTGCTGTAACCTGTAGCTGTGTCAGAGAGACCTGCAGGATCACGAGGAAGGCTCGCGGGACCGAAGATGTTATTGATGATCGAGCTCGCTCGCGTTGCTCTTTAGGGAGCTGCTTCGGGGATCGCCTCTCTCTGAACCGTTTATTAAAAACTAACGCCAGTGATTAACCTCTGCATCATCGGTCCTCCGCCTCCACCTCCGCCCCATCCATTTGCTACCTACTGTAACGTACCCGAATGTACGTTGTCGCCTTCCATTCGACACGTTATAATAATATCAGGTCTGCGGATTGAATTGGATTATGATTTTTTTCAAAACCAGGCCAAATCCAAACCCATTAATCGTGTGGTGCATTTTTCACATAGTAACTATGAATAAATATACATATAGTGTTGAAGTGTCACATGCTCTGCGCCAGACGTGCAGGCAACCCAACTTACACGGTCGCGGAACTTTCTATGGAATCATATTTTACGGAACGATCAATTTTTATCTCGCTTTCGTTCGTTTCGATATTGAATTTATAGTGGAATGTTCAGAAATACTTGATTCAAAATGCACAACGCTTCAAAAGCGTATTTTATATGTTTATTGTATACTACATCACACAATCCAATTAGGGTCTATGTAATAGAGAAATTTTTTTACTTATTTATTTTTTTTGAGCAATACATTCTGCGATACATTTGTGTATGCAGTATTAATAATATAGCTGTCCGTATTCCAAATTTGAATCGGTATGAAATTCAAACATTAAGAATCAGCGATTTGCGTAATTACTGCAGGTATGTACAGGTGTAGAAGTATGGTACGGTATTGTGATTGCCTTGTATACGAGTATACGCTGCATGTTTTCTCCTTACTACTCATTTTGTGTTATCACACGAGGACGGATCATCGTCGGTTCATAATTGTTAATACTCATGGTGAGGCGCGGTCTTCGCTCGTCATAATCTTAATTTTCTTTTATTCAAATCATAATAATCAAGCGATAATAACAACCTGCGCGCACCTCCGAGTATTCGTGTGTATAAGTACCTATGACTATGTTGTGTGTAAACGAATACAACGTTGCAACAACGCAACGGGGTTATACATCAAACGCTATGCAAAAGCACAGCAACTCCGATGTGCTGCACTTGGTGGGGCTATTCGAGGTACAGCTAGTGCGGCTACTGCTGGTGGATAACCGAATCAGATACTGTCCTTTGCAACACCTTTCCACCCCGGTATTCATAATTAAACGCGTTCGCCACGGACCTTCTTTCGAGATTTTATATACTAACTTGCTTGCAACGTGGTACTTATGTTGCTATCACCTATCAAATCACCAATACCAAATTCAAAGTGTGCGAGGTCCGTGAATATGTACACTAGGCCAATCTTAGTTGCTCCCCTGGGCTAAAATGTCTCAATATAAATGCTGAAAAATTTTAGATCAAAACACCAAGCTTCTATCTCACTTCTAAATCCCATGCCCCAAAGTCTTTGAATTTTTTCATTTCAATAATAAGTAATTTCCACAATCTTTTTTTTCGTATTCCAATGATCAACTATATACGTTGTTTTTGATTTGTTTGAAATAGTGAAAGATTGGTGTGAAATCGATAATCAAATATCTCTACGTCCTTAAATTATACCTATTATACAGATCCGTTGATCAGATGAGTATGAAGTTAGTACCGTTACGGTAACGATGCATGTTTAGGCAAGATCGTTACTTCGCACCTTTAACAATCTCTGAAATTCAGTAAACCATCGTAAACAAAACATACTGTTATCTTAAAAGGTCGACTTCTTGAAAGTTATTCTAAAATTGCGCGATAACGATTTTTCCATGATGTTTCGTTACGTTAACGTTATTAAATTCAGGCTGATTTGATCAGGGGTTATTCAGGGTTAATTAGACATGCATCTGTTAGGGCATAAATGTCTCTGATTGCGTGTGAATTTGAAATTGGGAAACCCACACAAATAATCCTGACTTTTTCCCAATCATCCGTCTTTTCATTCCCTCCGAATGAATCGTTATGTGGCATTCGGATTTTCAACACCCTCGCAGCAGGACTTATTCACGCCCCTCTATAATGTAGGAAATGTAACAGGCGCAGACCCGTAAACCATGCGGAGGAGTTTCAGAAGCCAATTAAAATTGATTGCAGCCTCCAAGTAATAAATACACATTCTTGTATCTGTTAATTACTGCCCTTAATAGCCAGGTCAATATTTTCAACCCGATCGTCGTGTAGCCATCGCATAATTCCTTTACAAGTGAGCCTGTACTATACATATAAATGGAATAGTAAAATACGGATCGGCAAAACTTGTTCGTATACCTTTTCAATAAACAACGGAACTTCTTGAATCACCACTTTTTGTAATTCTTGTACAACCACGAAGATATCTCTGACGATTCTTCTATCCATCTTTACGGATATTCTAACTATTTTTAAGAAAAATCGACATTTTTCTCTATCATTGTTCACCAAATTGGAAATAATTCGTCAAAGAACCGGTAAAAATATCATGATGCAAGAAAGGGGGAAAAAATTAAAAACACATGTGGATGCAGGTGTTGATATAACAATTGCGAAAATCCAGCGGTTTGTTCAACCAGAGTAATAGCTCCACATGAATAGCGTAACTCGGGAGTCCAAGAGCGAGGCGCATCAGGAGAACGAGCGAAACCAGTAGCCAGGTTTTTGTGCGGTGAACAGCAGCAGCAGGTAGTGTTTAGTTCCGCGCACCACCTGCTGTTGCCGCCTCTGATTCCTCTTCCTCCTCCGCCTCCCTCTCCTCCTCCTCCTCATCTTCTGCTTCTTCATCTCATCCTTCTAGTCCACCGTTCCTGACTCATCCAGAACCCGGGATGATTAGGGCATTAGACCGTCGAAAGTTGGTCTCCTTCGTCAACGTGCAGCTTGCTTGTCTTCAACTTCCAAAGTTGCGATCAATAAAGCTTGGTTGAAAAGAGTTCCAATCGTGAACGAATATATCGATGCAATATTCGGCCGCAGCTTCGCTGTTTCGTACCCTCGAACAGCCACTCAGGTTTCATTCGCTCCTCAGAAATTTACCATCAAATCTCAATGTCGGTATAATCAGCAACCTAAGTTTCTGATCGAACTTGACGAATCGGAACCTCGGTAACATTTGTCGTTAAGGTTGCGTAGGTGACGTTTGAAATTTTGTCCCTTATATTTTAGAAGTGGTCCCACGGTGATGTGCTCGAGTGAATTGATCATACGCACAACGTGGGTGCCGATTTACGCGCTAGATGCCGGGGTGCAGGTGGAAGGCCTTATAAATACGATTATAATGAGAACGGAAGACCACCGATGCCGTCGAGACCGCGAGCGGAATTAATGCCGGTGCGAAAACCAGTCTCTGTTCCCTCTCCAGGTATTCCTATATATTATACTCTTCTTCTTCGTCTACTCCTTTTTCTTCTTCTTCTTCTTCTTCTTCCTCTCCTTCTTCGTCGTCGTCTTCTTCTTCTTCAGCTTTTTCTTTCCGACTCGGGTTCGGAAACGTCTCCCGAATGGTCCCTGCCCTTTCGATTCTCTTCCGCCCCCGTTTCGAGCGCGCCCTAGTCGGGTCGAGTATCGGACACGACGCGACGCCATGGAATTCGTAATTTCCAGAAACGACAGAAACACGTGCCTCCTTCAGTAGCCAACCCCGCGGTAGCGAAAGGGGAAAAATTCCATCACGAATCGTACGCAAAAACAATGGCACGGCTCTACCGATCGCAACCCTGAAATACACGAAGGTCTCAGAAAAATTAATATTCTATCTTACAATTACAGTTGATGCTATTCTGATGTAGGTACTGATTGTATAGTCATTTCTACAAAAACGTTTAAGTGTATGTGTACACCCTGCTATATGAAAATTGAAGCGATATTCAGGATACCAACATCGCGGTCTGAATGTTTTTTTCATTTTTTCATGTTCAAGCATATTATCAAGCACAGTTTTGAGAGTATTTTCACCCCCTAATGAATCTCATAATTGCATCCATCGGAATTATACAGTAGTTCAAAAGTTGTTTTGCGATTTTGTCAACACCTCGTGTTATCCAGACTATTGCGACGCCTTCTTCTATTTGAAACGACTTGTGTGTGGATTTCACCAACAACTTGAAAATTGAAGAATTTTTGCTTTGTTTCGGCATTTCTATCATATCCCATCTTTTCTCTCGTGATTGAATTTTTCCTCCCAACTCGCGGAAACTTGAATCACACGAACGTGGGAATTATTGTAATAAAATCAAATCCCATACAGTAGAGGCTTAATTCATTGGTGGTGTGAATTTTTATTCAGATCCCTTGGGTAATAATGCTCTGATATAGTTCGAAAGAAAATCGTCTTCAGAAATGATCCTGTAGCAGTGTATATAAGGTATATTCACGGGGCTGCATTACCCGGCTCCTCCGCATCTTGTTATACCTAATCAGAACTGAATTTAGGCTTTCGCGAAAGGTGCAGAGCCATAACCGTTGTCCCAGTTATTGGGCACTTATCCTCATCCGGATTCCGAACCTCAGCCCTGTAATCCCACCCCCGTGTCCCCCTTGGCCTCCCCCACTTTATCCCTGGGATTCCCTCGCGGCTCCTCCCAGCGTTCGATTGGGCTTGGTCCTGGCTGGCGGTCAGTAATTATCATTAACGCGTTTGCGCGGTCGCCCTCGGCGTCACACCCTCACACACAGGCGGAAAGCAACCCTGTTCCGTATCGTCGGAGGTCCTCCAATTGCCGGTCGTATCCTCGAGGACTGGGTGGTTGTGGTGGTGGTGAGCTAGCTGTAGTTCTATACGTATCCCTTGCTGCACCGGTCCAGACGTAATTAACGCGACGGGGCGCATGCGCTACCTCTCACCGCGGTGATCCGCGTCGCGTTCCTGGGTGCGCAACGTACCCACCTCCGACAGAAGCCTGCAGGACCTCGGGACAACCGAGCCTGGAAATCGAGGGATATGGGAAGTCAGGGGGAATCTAAAGCGGGGAATTTTGCCTACACTGAGAAAAATTTCATTTCTTACAGTAACTAGAAAAATTCGGTAAAACAGGTATCGTTAAAAACAATGTTTGAATATTGTTGGGATCACGAAAAACGAGGTACGCCTAACCATTTTGCGCTGTCGTCGATCCTTTTTTGGTAATTGCAACGCAAAATCAGTTTCCGAGATTTACTCTACTTTTTTTAGCTAAGCAAGGCTTTAGCGTCAATTTATTGTTGCACAGGCACTAAATTTTCGCGCCAGTTACAAGAAAATATAGCAACAGTGATTGTAATGAGAAAGAATAGTAACGGATCCAAGACTTTGTGGTAACAGCTAGAAAACTAATTTTCATTTTGTACCTGGAAGTATATTTTACGATTGTGGTAAAAAATGAAAATAGTTAAAGACTGAGCGGTAACCGGAACTAAAAATTTCTCTCAGTGTATGATACCAATTCTGACGAAATTTTCGGTCAGTAATATACGACTTTGAGAGGTATTGAACGTTCTCTTACACGTTGCAATATTCTATAGGACGTATAGTTGTGCTGTTTTTAGTCAACTCGTTACCACATGTGGCCAAATTTAGTACGCCTAATTTGAGCTGGTGCAGAGGTGCTTTGATGTATAGGTAACCTCCATAATTTTTGAACAGTCAAATATACCAAATACGAAAAACTTGTATCCACACTTGCTCAGTGTCGGATTCTAATCGTGAATCGAATAATTGAACAGATTTAAAGTCTAATTAAGAAATAGGAATTAAGAAATTATTCTATTCTGCAGCAAATTTTCAGATAACCATCCTACTGAGAGCTCGACCGATGGTCGGAATATAAAATAGCTAGATATTTTTGAACCGCCATCCCTGATAGGAGTATCATTTTCCAAACGTGTCACCATTTCCGTAGTTATATCGCAACCGTATACATATGTATAAATGATGTAGGTTACACTAGAATGATGAGGGACGCCTGCGCCTCTGATGATACAGATGCGAGAGACGAGAGGGAAGGAAGGAACGAAGGACCTCCCGGTTCTCGAGGCTCTTCTTTCTTCTCAGATTCGTCGTCGTTCGGGCTGACGTCGACCAGTAATTAAACCAGGGGCGGCGCCTGGGGCGAGCCGAAACACTCCGCGACTGCGCTCTCTTAATTACTAATCAACCCTATCGCGAACCCTCCTCCTCTTTCAGATTCCACCGACGAATTGTCCCGCAGACTTCGCGAGGACGAAACTCAAAATGGCGGATTTCTCATCTCGCCATGTTATTACTAAGGCCTGTTGTAGGTATTTATACATGATTAGATATACAGCTGTGTCGCAGTTATTGTACCCAACCAACGGACGATTTATAACGTAGGCCGATCTGTAATGGAACTTTTCCATTTGCTGGTGAAAAAAACGCAAGTTGTCGAGATCGATATTGATATATTTCTGAAGTCAGGAACGAATGAATCAGCGTATTCCTCTCGCAGGTGTATTCCTCTACTCCTGTGCCTACCAGGATGGATATAAGCAGTATCAATGACGAAACGCCTTACGAGAGGCTAACGCGTCGCTCATATCGCCAGTAGTAAAACCGCGTCTTGGTCCGGCGCGGCGAACGAAACGTGCAGGGTCTAGAATGTGTGTATAAGAGCACGGATATCGTAGACTCTCTTTTTTAGGCAGGCGCGTGCCCCAGGGTATGTGTATATCAGAGAATAGAGATAGCTCACCGGTGTGGCCGGTCAAGATGAGTGATGGTGAAACAGACGATGCCTACGTACGTTAAAGAATTTATTCGACGCGAGCATGTCTCACGCGCTCTTTCACGCGTGTTTTCAATGCGCAGTTGCAAACAAATCTGACATTACGCGACCCAAATCTCGATTTCACGCTTCGTGAAAAAACGCACAACATACCTACGTTTGTTGAATATAGATAATCGTGTGCAACGTTCGTCTCCAGCTCATATCGCAAACTTACGCTCGATCCGAGAAATCCCAGTTTTAAAATTTGAATAATTTGTGCAGTTTTCTTTCTTTTTTTTTTTTTTTCCTCTGTTCTGACTCGTCGCGTCCATAGTCGTGGTTATTTAAAACGTGCCGCCGTGACGCGGAGCGCACGCGGATTGTTTCAGGTTGGCAGTATAGAAATAAGACGAAAAAGAAGACCACGGCCAAGAAGAAGGAACGAAGAAGCGTCGGAACGGTCGGCGGCATTGTCGACATAAATCGAATAATATGAAAGCGCGGCGGTCCAATCAGAGTCGTATTTAGCGATCCGTAAAAAGTTAGAAAGACGAGCGATGATGGCGGTGGTGTGGTAGACCCGGGATTGGGTAGTCGTGTAGAGAGATTCCCTCTCGCCGCGTCTCGACTCGCGCATACATGGGCATGCGTGCACACATTGCACGCGTATAACTCGGGCTGCGGTAGCCGGCAGCTTACGCTCGTTCGCGCGGCCAAAGACAGCAGCGCGACAGAAGGAAAGACAGGACAAGACAGACGGACAGACGATACAGACGGATAGATAGATGCGCTCGCCTTCCTTTCTCATTCCCCTCCTCTGCCCACTCGCTTCTACTTTTCAGAACTTCGTCTACCCTCTTGTATACCTATAACCAATGCACGTTGTACGCTTATGGCGCGAGACTCTGTCCCGAGCCTCTCGATGTTACATTCGCGTCGCACGCTGGCTATCGATGATCTTGAACTCGTCTCTGGGCACCCGCTAGTAGCTCTTTTGCTCGAACCAACTGCGCCAGATTTTTGAAGCCTGAATCCCTGGAATTTGACAGGATGATCTAATCCACGGTTTGCAAGATTTTAAAGCCCGCAGCGTCGTTTGCTCGTTTGCGAACCCTGTATAAAGCTGCCGTGCAAATGGAAAGAAGACTCGTCGCAAGATGCTCATACGCGAGACGGGGTTTTAATTGCGCATGGTGCGCCTAGGTATATTTATCGTTTTTCAAACCCCCGATCTATCCATGCGCGCGGAGTGACGCACGAGTGTGAGCTACTGTACGTGTGTCTACGTGTGAGACTGGCATAACGATCCCGTTTAAGAATCTGCCATCTCCCTCGTATCCACCGTTGCTCCGCCGCCCATTTCTCTCGCACTCCCTCTCTCTTTCACTCTCCGTCCCTCCCTCCGGCCCTCTTTATTTTTCTCTCCTCCGCATCCCGTCCACCCGTCTCCTCCCTCCCCCTCGCGTTCTACCACCACCACCACCCCTCGCGACAAAACGCGGCTAGAAACACACGCACACAAGCGAACTAACGCGGAGGGCGAAATTTCGCGATGAGAGGAGCAAAACACAGCTGACAAGAACGGTGAACGTGGAGGAGCGTGCGCGCGACATTTGCAACCTCGCGTGTATAATTGTTCCCCCGCCCTTGCGCCTTCCCTTTCTTCCCCTCTCGTCGTTCTCCCTCTCCCACTTTCTCCCTCTCGTTCTCCGCATATATTCACGTTATCGAGAGGCGGGGCATCCCTTCCACTGGTTTCCTGGGGTGGTCCATGGGTCCGCCCCCTTCCCCCTTCGCTCCAGCATCATCATCCCCACCGGCGCGGGGGTGGAGGTACGCTCCAAGGTATCGGGAAAGGGAAAGGGAACGGTTCTTGATAGGAGGGTGAGGGAGGAGGATGGGTTGGGGATGGGAGGGAGGGAGAGGGGGGGGGGACTCCTCACCTACCTCTTCCTACGGAGATGCCTCGCTCGCGAGATGAAACGGAAAGAACTCGAGGGGTATAGCTAACGAGACGCCTCCGCCGCCGCCGCCGCGGCCCCCGACTCTCGTCCTCTCCTGGGGTAGGGGGAATGCTAAATACACGGGACCTTCCCGGGCATGCTATATATCTCCTCTCTCTCTCTCTCTCTCTCTCTCTTCGATGCTAGGTTCTCGACGCGGAGAGATCCCTGGAAAACGCGGGAGTTGGGGGGCGCACTTCGTTTCGCGCCCCTCTTTCGCCGACCTGGGAGGCCGCGGAAATACGACGGCGACGACGCGTTTCCTACTCTCCGCACAGACACACATACACACACACACACACACACACACACACACGCACGCACGCACCGTACATTGTCACCACGCCTGCACCCTCGGTCCTCTTCACCCTTATCCTAAAGCTCTGCACTACACACGCAAAACAGAGTCTAGCGCATGCATACGTATATATGTATATATGTATATATGTGATAGCTTTGCGTACAGCCACGTGTGCGTGTGTGTGTGTGTGTGTGCATCGTCTATCGAAATATATAACATCGCGTTTCTTGATTGTATAATCGCCCGGACCAAGACGAAGAAAGGATCGCGAAACGCCGGAGGAACGGAAGGACAAAGAGGCTACGGAGGAAAGGGTGAACCAACGATGTACCTACCAAAGGGTGACCTCTCTCGCCGCTCTTGCTTCTTCCTCGGGCCCCCGTATCGCACCCGCGTCCTTGTACATATACCTTATTTCTAGTTTCCTTATTTTACCACTTCGCGATCCCGGTCTAACCTTTCTTGTCCCTCGACACTTTCGATCCTGCACTGTACAGACGTCCCCTGGTCTTACGTTTACACCGTTTATACATGCGATAGCGACGAAAAGAATATGGCGTGAAAAAAAAAACGGTTTTCCAAAATATCAGCCGATATTCGCGTAGGTGGTCCGATTGTTTCAAAAGGGTTTTGTTTCCAGTTTATAATTATATAATTATTAACTGTAATATTAATATCATAAAATTACGACATAAGAAAGTTCCAAGAATAAGTCAAAAATATGTTGCGTTTGTTCGGTTTTTTTTATTTTTTTTTTTTTTTACTTATACATCGGTCGAGATTTTGTTACAAGGGTAATTAATCTGCCTCTGTGTAGGTCTTGCGCATGTGTGTTAAACGTTTTTCTTATCAATCAATGTATCTTATAGTCATATGTTCCATTAGTTTAGTATACCCATGCAACATGAGATATTAAATTTAAAAGATTAATTTTTGTGTATTCATTACACTGCTGTATACATATGTACATAGTTGTCCGAAATTTCCGTTATTATCAATTGTTCATAATACATCGAACATAGATATGGAGGTATTCTAAATTCTTGATATATCACGTGTACCTAAAGATACATATACCTGAAAATATTAAATGCTTGAATTCATTTGTTCAATTTAACGACGACGAAGCATTATTGTACGTCGCTGTATCAGAATTTAGATACACGCATATCCGTGCTCTGCATCTCATTGTGTACCTATGTACACACACATATGTATCAAGGAGTACATGCAAAGTATTACAAAACTATAATATACCTACACTGAAGACAGCCGTGCACGACCTGTGCCCGGAACGTCACGATGACTGGGCAAATTCCTGAACGAGAGTCCAATCAGATCGCGTGTCACTCGCTTCATTAGGTCGGATATAAGCCCGCATGTGCGGCCAGGTGTCCAAAGTGGGTATCCCTTTGCAGGACCAATCCGAGATCCACTCCCAACATTCCTACTTTCACGGCGCTTGTGCACACGTAGGATATAAAATATCCGTGAAATTTTGCGTGAATAGCAAATGCAGAAATTAAAAATGCAGACTAGAAAAATATACATTTCAAATTGCCTGATATTTCTCCAACCGGATTCCACGATTTAAGTCACCGTCACAGGGCGTAATATCTCACGATTGAAATACCCATCCTGTAGAGTTATTTCATAAATGCTGCAACGGTGCACGGTATAAGGAAAGCTTAGATCCGCCCGTGTGTAGGCATCTGCATTGTCGTATCACGCTCGTAAATGCAGCAAATCGAATATCAGTGGCGTTCCGCGACGTGGTTGCCTACGCGCAGGCGAATATTATCGCAAAATGAACTGTTATATACGGGGTTGCTTCCTGGAAATGTCACATGGACAATTTAACACCGCTGGCTAAATCCGCATGCATTTATGCAACTCGTGCTACATTTTCCGATCGACATTTGCCCACAGCTGAACGAGAGTGAGTCGGCCAATCGTGAACAATAAAACAAATATCGATCGTCAAAATTTACTCTCAGTTCCGGTAATATTTACCCTGAATCGCATAACTGAGGGCGAATTCATCCCATGTATGTTAAATTACCGGTGATACGATGCCGCACAGAATAACTCGGCATGTGATTTAATCTTTGCCGTAAGCGCAAAGTATGCAGGTATAATCACAAACGCGCTGAACGCGATACCTTGTGAATGATGCAACACTGAGAAAAATTCAGTAAAACAGGTATCGTTAAAAAAAACCGTTGGAACATTGTTGGAATTGCGAGAAACGAGGTACGCTTAACCATTTTGCGCTATCGTCGATCCTTTTTTGGTAATTGATTTATTGTTGCACAAGCGTTAAATTTTCGCGCCAGTTACAAGAAAGTATAGTAACAGTGATCGTAATGAGAAGGAACAGTAACGGATACTAGACTTTCCGGTAACAGCTATAAAACTAATTTTCATTTTCTACCTAGAACTATATTTTTCGACTGTGGTAAAAAGTGAAAATAGTTAAGGACTGAGCGGTGACCGGAACTGAAAATTTCTCTCAGTGAATGGGTCGCCTGCGAGATCTGGGAAAAAATTGACCGCGCCGCACACCCCGTGGGTTCAACTAGGTAGTGCGGGAAGCAAGCGAAACAAGGTGGCAGGAAGGAGCAATGTATGTACGAGAGCAGGAGCTTAGTTGAGCCGAAGCTCGAGGTTCTTCTCGGGGTTCTGGAGGCCGTGCCGTGCCGTGTCGTATCGATTATTGTTGTTTGCGCCCTGTTCATAAAACAGCTATAAGGGCGCCTGCCTCGGTCCGGTGTTAAGGAGAGGCGCGCGCGCCTCGTCTTGCTTGCCTTACCTCACCACCTCGCATCGGATCGCATCGCCTCGCTGGACCACCGTTTACCTAATAATAGCAATAATATGGAAATGCGACGGGTATCAGCCGCCATCTAAAGAATCCTCGCTCCCCGAAGCCTATTGTTTGCAAATCCCGACGTTCGACTCTCGGCCCTGGGCCCACGGGGGCTGCTGTTGCTGCTGCTCCACCACCACCGCCACCACCACCCCCTTCCTCCCCCCGCCCCCGCACCCTACTACCTGCTCACGTTTCATCGAGAATTCTTCAGCTCGCTTCTTCTCCGTCAGAGCTATTATACGCGCATGTATTGCTATATTCTTATGATATAAAGGAATCAGAATAAGGAACACGTATGCTTACACGCATCGTGTTTTAACGATGTAAATTTCTACGCGTGTGAGTTTGTGTAATCGGTACAACTCGTTACGTGCTTACACCGTGCGTAATCTAGTGATAATATTAACCTATCCGATCGCTTATCTGGGCTTTGTATATGTTTCATTGCTTCGAAGACTGTCGCTCGGATCAGGCCCGATGTAAGAAATAATATACAATTTACAAGCGGCTTAACGAACGAACTGGTTTTGGAATTTAAAACGTCCGGGGCAAGCGATCGCCGCGATCAAGTCATATGCGGTAATTTAACGTGTATATATAGGTATGTTATAATTATTGTATATCTGAGGATTCGAGATCGTTCCAAATCCTCGTAATTCAGTGTCGAGATTCTTCGGTATGGCGATCGCTTTACAGTTGCTGAGGATTAAGAAACGAGGAATAATTTTGCTTCTAATAAAATTAGTAATTTACATTTATTCGGATAGGTACGGAACAGTGAATTCACCATACATTTACCGTTTACTCAATTTACAAGCACTATAAATTTACTACAAAATTTAGTAAATTCAAACTACTTTCTTTGCGTTCTTCCTATAAATTTTAATAAAATCAAAAATTTTCATTGTAAATTTCAGACAAATGCATAGCAATTTACGCCGCTGCACCGAATTTGTTAATTTGCAACACTTTTGTACGGTAAATGTGTAGTAAATTCACAATCATTTTTAACAGTGTAGCGTGGGATATACATTTGTATGTAATATTTGTAGTCCTCGTGTTATGTCGCTAATCGCGCTTGTTTTATATGCAAGCGGACGTACAGCGATGCGCAAACGAGCCCAAGAGGTATGCACACGTATTAATACACGTAGGGCTTCGAGTGTGTGCACAAGAAAAGAGGGACTCCGATATCGGCACTGGACCCGTCTGTCCAGACTGCTTGCCGCCGTTGGGGATAATGCTATAAACCGAACTACAAGGTACCCTCAAAGAACCTCGTTCATCGGCTTCGTCGGGACAAGAAACGTGGAAGGTTTCGTAGACTGCGTTCGGCGATGCGCAAAAGGGGGAGAGGATTATTCAGTTCGTTATAAAATTATTCAATTCCATCGTTGTCCGAATGTCATTTACCGAATATTGGTTTTCAACCAGTTTTTCCCCCGAGTGTCAGACAGGATTTCGCAATTGGCGACGAAATTAGTAGAATATCATTCGTCGTAGAAAGAAATCCCGTCAAGCGAAAGTTTCACCGCGTGTGTCGGGTTGCGGTCGATGCGGGGGCGTCGCATACCGGCTTTGCTGCAGACACACGATCCTGTCAGAGATGCCTTATGTATAGTGCGAAACGAGATGTCGAAGCTGGATGGCGGTATAATCGGCGAACGGGTAGTCGTGTATGCGCGTTGGATCGGGCATGCCGAAAAATGGTCGAAAAGCGAGGGATCGAAGGTATCGAAGCTGCTCTGCGAGTCCGAAATGCTATACGTATAACGGAGGAGGGAGCAAACGCGGCGAATTAATTGTCGATGCACGCGGGGAGCGAGGACAGTATGTGCGATGCAACGGGGGCTTGATTTGTGGTCCGCACGTGTGTGTCCGAGGCGATGCAGCGCATACGACAATAAAGATAAATAAAACTGAGACCTCCGAGCCGCCGCGGCCCGGGAAGAGGGAAAGAGAGAGCCAGAGACCGAGGTGGTGGTGCGCCCGTCCTCCGGGATAAACGACAACGAAGTTGCGGGCGAAAAGAGGTGCGGGGTATATATCCAAGAAAGGGTGAAGGGGGGACCAGTCGGCAAACAATGCGGCAGCCAAACCTTTCCTGTACATGTTCCTATACGCGGCGTGTTATGGTAGTCGTGAACCGCGACACACACGCCGTCTTCCCTTCCTCCTCCTCATCCTCCTCGTCTTCTTCTTACTCGTCTTCTGTAGTAGGTACCAACCAACCAACCAACCAACCAACCAACCAACCTACCTACCTACCTACCTTATACCTCGACTCGCGGGGCTTTTATTTTTGTTTATTATTCAATAGGGCGAGGTGCTCGTTAATTGATGGCATCGGCCATCTCGAAGCGCGGACCGTCCACAGCAGATTCGGTTATTTATAACTTGGTTCCTGAATGCGCACGATCAAAATCTGCTTTGCTTCTGCCGGCAAGGGAAGCGTTAGCCTCGTGCCTGTCGACCCAGGATGCGAGGGGGAGGAGGTTCCTTTTTAAGGAAACCGCGCGCACAGGCGTTCGTTGACAAAATGAATAAATAACGTTACTGAATATCAGTTTTTTACATACTGTAACACACGGTGCATCAAGTTAAAGCACTTGTGTTTACATTGCTCGTTAGCGTGTTATCTGGAATCTGGGGTATATGTCTGAAAGTATGCGAAATTTTTCGAAAAAGATGCATAGTTATTCTCTTGTGATTTCTGGGTCACAAAGGATTGTAATCAGTTTTCGTGAATTTTCACTTTATTCTTGCATTCAATCCAAAACGCGAGAAAATAACATGCAGAGAACAATTTTTAATCGGTACGTCATTTGAAAGCTTCGTTGTTGTGGGTAATTGTCGTACATACCTGCATTGAGAATATTCTCATCTGCTGTAGTTATAGTGGAAAAATCTAGTATAATTCAAATATTTTCGATTTTATGCAAGAAAATGTCGTAGAAGTTGCAATCCCTGTAACTTCTTCAACTAAAACTTTTGTTGTACATAAATGAAATTAATTAAAGAGTCCAAAATTGAATTTCAGTCATGAATTAGAATGCAGTGTATAATAAGTTGGGAAAAATCAATTCTAGCCATAAAATCTATATATTAAAGTTTGAAACCGAATTCGGATGTTCGGATATCCAGAAAGTGACGTCACCGAAAATTTTTTCTATTCTGACGTCAGAGCTCGAGAATCTATGACGACGAAAATCAGTGAGCAGAATTCCTCAGTTCCGAAATGAGCGCTCAGATGAGAGGACGTACGGAAATCGCGCTCCGTAAATTTCGAGCACCAGAACCAGCGCTCCGTAATTTCTGCGCTCAAGGTTCGCTACCTGGTGAAACTCGACTTCCAGGGAAAGGGCTCCGTAGTTCTGGCTGTCCAGGTCCTTGACCTGGTGAATTTTGACCAAGCGCTTCGTAGTTTCTACGCTCCAGGTCCACTACCTAGTGAAACTCAACATCCAGGACAAGTACTCCGTAGTTCCCGCGCTCCAGGTTGTCTACCTGGTGAATTTTGACGTTCAGGAAAAGCGCACCGTAGTTTCTACGCCCCAGGTTCTTTAACTGGTGAATTTCGACCTCCAGGAGCAGCGCTCCGTAGTTTCTGCGCTCCATGTCCTTTACCTGGTAAATTTCGATCGCCAGGACGTGGCGCTCCAGAGCCTTGACCTGATAACTTTTGACCTTCTGGACTAATTCTCAAGTTTACAAGTTTGATTATTGAGAACGTTATGTTTTGTACTATCAAACCAATATGTATGCTCCAGATAACATTTTGAATCCAAAAAAAAAATCGAGCGACCAGGATCAACAAATTGCAATTGGCGAGTAGTTGGCATAGTATACATGTACAGGAATACATGACAATAACGTCATTCGATTAGGGCTAAATTTGTTGTGTGTCGTGTTTCAAATCTGTTAGCACTTATAATTAGCTGATTGTTCTGTGGTATTTTTTTGACGAAATTTATTGTCGTAAAATCACAATACGTAATACTTACATGCATGTGTCAACGCGAATTGTAGCATTATATAGAAAAAATCTTACTGGCAGATTCGGTTTGCGCCACATGCACAAATACAGTGTTCGACGACGAGTAAGCGAACGCACAAGCACAAAAACCAGCTACAGTAGGCATCCAATCCCGAGCGAGGGTTTTAAAACTAGTGAAATAAGAAATTGTGAATCAAGACGCACGTTGAATATTCTATATGCGTAATGTTTCCTGATACATGTGTAGTTCATAAGTAATATTTAGTTGACAGATAATCACGTTTATCGTGGTGGTTGTGATTTCTGCCACAGACTGCTCGGTCGAGGTTCCATGCACGTGTTCTCGTCAGATCAGTTCAAGAAGCTAATGACAGCCAGCAAATACTCGGGATCGTGGAACTCGCTCCTTGATTTGGGAGCCGGCGACGGTGCGACGACTTCCCACATCGCCCATCTCTTCAGCAACGTTTATGCCACAGAGATATCGCCACCGATGAGGTGGACCCTTGCCCGAAGAGGATTCACGTGAGTCATTGCATGAACCATGATTCGGAAATTGGAAAAGTCACAAAAGTGTGTTTTTTCATGTAATTAAAACTGGATCACCACTGCATCGGTATTATCATCCAGCAGGATATAAATGAAGAAGTTCAAGTGTTCGTGTATGAGGTTGAAATTTGTAAAAAACAAAGCATAAAGAAAATTAATATCCGAAAACGTGAGAAATATTTTGACGAAGCTAAGTTTGTGAAATATGAGTATATATTTCGTTTCTCGGGGTATCCATTGATTGTGAGTTTCAAACAGTGATAATGATTTTTTCCTAATACTGCATCGTTACGTTTGCGTTACAAACTTGAACCTCACAAGTTCGTCTTAAAACCGATAAATCAGAGTTTCAAACGATTCTACGAGAAATACGAAAGGATTTATTAACCGAGAATGACAATCGTTATACTGAAATAACAGTTTCACCGTGAATCTACTTACCCGCATTCGTTAGCCGAAAAACAGTCGTTGCATCCGAATCGAAGGGCTTCGGCTAGGGAGCAGCGGAGCTGCTTGTATATACCTGCTATAGCATCGAAGTTCTCCATCGCGCGGCAAGATCTTAATTGAAGTCGTTTCAATCACTTAGGACTTAGTTCGACGATTCCACTCGCCTAAGTTTAGTGCTATTGCCAATTGCCAATTGCCGGTGGTCGTTGAACGTTCGGAGAGGGAGGGATTTGATTAAAGTAGATCTTTATGGGAGTTTTACGTACCGCGACGTCGGGCTCGAAGCTGCAGCGGTAGTACGTCGAAGACGACGTTAAATTTTAAGGGTTGAAATCACCTACTCCCCAATAATTTTCACGTCTCGATTATATCATTGCTCGATGCACGATCATTGCGCGAAATCGTGTATAAATACGAGAATATCTGCCATCTCCAGGGTGCTGGACGTTGATAATTGGCACAAGGAGGTGAGCAGCTTCGACGTGATTCTCTGCCTGAATCTACTGGACCGATGCGACAAGCCGAACACCTTGCTCAGGCGTTTGAAATCAACCTTGTCGCCCGGTGGACGTCTCGTCGTCGCTATTGTTCTTCCGTTCAGTCCCTACGTCGAAGTGGGCGAAAGAAATGACCACAAACCGTCCGAGTACTTGCCGATAAAGGGAAACGGCCTCGAAGGGCAAATAGCCAGCCTCATTGACAGAGTATTCAGCCCCCTTGGGCTCAAGTGTCTGGCGTGGAGCAAACTGCCGTACTTGTGCGAAGGGGACCTAGGACAGGCCTTCTACTTCCTAGACGACGTCGTCTTCGTCCTCGAGGCGGAGGATGTAAGTATGATGTATGGAGACGTATGTCTAGTTAAAATTGTAACGCGAGGCTGAAGCTAGCGGTAAGAATCAGCAACCAAACGTTCCAATGTTTATTCGAATATGGTAATTAAGTCCGAAAATTAAAATTTTGTGAAATACCTTGAACTCCAAATACTTTTAGAAATATGAGGATAAAACTGAACTGGATATTTCTACTTCCACAAAATTTGACACTTTTGGCCGCTAACTGTGGCTGATAGCTGCAGCTTCATTAATCGTTCAACTTTCTTTAGATCGCTGTCAGAGTATAAATTTGTGAAAATTCTCGTAAGACTTGTTCGGATCTTATGAAGGATCAAAAAATTTTTAAGCAACAGCTAAATTTTCTTCTTTCAGCAGCAAGCTTACTGTCCAGCCGATAATACGGGGAGTAAATCTGACAATGAGACGGCGAATTATGTGCAAGAGTTGTAGGACGATGAGTTATGGATTATAGAAGAGAAATATATATGTATATATCAGGCGAGTGTTTCACACTTGTAAAAACTTTAATATAATATAATGTAATATAATATAATTGTTTGTTTGTTAGTTAATTATATACGCAATCTGCTGGAATACAGAAGAGCAATACCGGGCAAGCGACGACAATTTTTAGTGTGCACACACAGAGCTGTATAATGTGTATAGAATTCTTGTATTCATGTATATATGTACGAATGTAATATAGACAACGTACGTACGTACGTTATTTTTACGCAAACGGTTATAATATTGAATCACGGGTTCACAACAGAGCGGTGCAATTAGTTTTACATACTTTATTTTTATTAATGCGTGAGGCTATCAAAGTCTGGACATCGAAAGTAAAATCTCTGTATCGTAAGTCAATCCCAATGCCAAATGCTTTTTCACACGGAATGCAAAGCAATTTTGTTCAATGTAATCCGCAAACCTAATTAAACCGAAAACAAAAACGAGACTAGTTGAGTTTCCTCGTTGTGTACCAATTAAATACATTACTTAACGAACGGAACTTTTTCCCTAGACTTTGATAGTAAGAAATTAATAGTACAGTATTACAGTGATATTTATTAAATGTATGTGGCGTAACTACTTGTAATAACGCGATAAAATCAGCGGACTTAACTATTAGTACGGTAGCGTATGATTATAATGTGAATAACAGTTAATTGATATAAATACAGTTTCACTGTATGTATATCAGTATAGGTAATATTGCAGCAGCCAATTAGGTACGAAACGATAAAAATAACTTATGGACCTATGATATACCGTATGTGTATAAAACAAGTCTGCAACGATTTATACAATACTTAGAGAAACAGAAAGCAGAGATTTTAATTATACGCACTTACACCCGGTCAATCCGTAAATTTATCATATTTAATTTTGCTATTTTATAGCCGAGGCCCACATTTCTATTAATATATGTAATTTCATTCCAAGATTTGTTTTTTAAATTTCTTCTTATTCTCTCGTTTCTAACTTTCATATATAAAACTATCTCACATACAAACACTCAAACATGCACGCATACTTTAGACAAATTGAGAACGCTGTCTTGATTTTGTTTGATTCATTCGTTGATATTAAGCATTGCGTACTTCAATAATAATAATGATAAGTGTACGCCGTACATAATAACAAATTATATTCACTATCAAATTTTGATAATATTACTACGTGACGATCGCGCATTTTTCGAATAACAATTATTATTATTACGCTATCATTAATATAATATTACTTATGAAGCACTCGTTGAAAACAGTTCTACCTTGAATTGGAGTTCGAATAGAGCAGAATATTTGTTGGCGAGTGTGTTTTGAATCCAAAATGTAATATAGTTGAACTATGATTAATTGCACATGTATAGAAAAATCAAAAGGAGTCTTGAATTTCATGTGTTTGAAAGCGTCTACAATCATACATCAATTCGAAAGACCTAAATGATTCTGAAAATAGTATTACGTTGTCCGAAATAGCGGAAATGAAACGGAAGTTTTTTTTATTCGTATGGAGAAAGGCATAAAAATAAATGAACAAAATTCATGCCACACGCAAATACTCATCATTTATGTAATAGCTAATCTCGATCTAGAACGGTTAGACTTGTTCCTTTGTGTTAATTGTTCACCCTCTTCTTCTCAAATCAAAAAATGAGAATCATTTTCAACAACGTCAATAAATATAAATCTCTAGAGTAAAATAAATATTTTTAAATTTGGTGGGAAAGCAAGGATATGTTGAGAAAAACAAATTTTTGGCTTCGCAAAAAAACTATAACAGAAATTGTCAGGCTTTACCTAACGGCCAAAAAATTTCAGTCTTGTTTAACGGACCAAATATACATATACTATATCCATAATATAGCAATATGTTTGTAGAGAGTTATTCAAAGCTGATTATTGTTTACGCAACTAGCTGCGCTAGTCGAGTTCTGAAACACTCTGTACATTACGTAACTATACATATATATATTATTATACATACTGTGGAAATGCATTGTTAGACGATACTAGAAAGAAGAAAGAACTATTTCTGAAAAGGTGTCAAGTTTATATCCTTCTCATGGGACGAGTTTTAGGGATTGTTTGACGATACTAGAAAGTAGAAAGAACTATTTCCGACAAGGTATTAACCTAAAATCCATCTCACGGAGAGAGTTTTAGGCAAATATTGCAATACTTTATCGCTGGATAAGATTAAAAAAGTTTTTCCCTACGGACAAAACAAGCAGAAGTACACTACAGCATTGATTGAGATAATACAGAACCAGTTCGTATGGGAAAAATATAATCTAAGAATTTGAGATCGCAAAATACTATGAGAAAATTAGAACCATGAGGAGAGTATAATAATAATTGTATGTGATGGATGATTGAAAACGAAGCTGCGTCTTTGGAATAAATAAATAAGCTATAGGTATATATATATAAATGTTACAGCGAAACCCTGGATCACATAGATATAAAATACACGTACATACATAGTATTGCATGAACATAACATAGTAAGTCAATTATATATCATAACTTTTACAATTATAACAAGATTTTATTCTAAAGACGCAGATGTGATTTTTTTCTGTTTAGTTTAGTTTACTTTTTGCACCATCTACGTTTATCACAGACCACGCATGACTCGTTTTGGCTCCTACCACGTCAACTTCTAAATGCCAACAACCTTTGAGCAATCCATGGGGGGAAAATCAATCAGTTTTAGACTCGATTTAACGGCCTAACTCATACTCCGTCTGACTAGAACACCGAAAGGACTGTTTGAACCGAATAAATACGGCCTAATCCAACTTACGCTGCTCGCACATCTCCTCTAGTCCACCTGCCTTCCTGTAGAAATAGAAAATAGTTTCTAATAAATTGGTACAAATTATTATTACTAATATCATCAACTGAACTAAAAAAAAAAAAAAAGAGAAAAAGAAAAAACCAATTATGATTTCTTACAATGTGGGGAGATAAGAACTTCCAGAATGATCTAATCGATGCTTATCTTCATTTTTCCAGCTCGAAACGGGGATGTGAGGTGGTGGCAGAAAACTTCTCAGAGACTGAACAAGCTGTATTGTATCGACCAATGCTGAAATCAACAAATTATTTTCTGTAAAGTATTCCCTCCTGTTTTAGGAAATGGCCAAGTATAAAATATTATTGTAATATGTAGGAAGGTCGAAGCCAGTTCGAAAGTGCACCCTGAAGTCAGGCGTTCGCAGGTTTTAATATTTAAACCTGTAAATACACAAGAATCATCACTACTATATTGTTTCAAAATTCTATTGAGTATATTGCAATATTAACGGGGTATATAAACAATAATAATCTCGTCACTTCCGTGATAATTCCAAACAAGAAATACAAAAGTTCAACAAATTATTAATTGCACGTAAATTATAGACATGTGGTTTCAAAACAATAAATGAATATAGGTGTAGAGATATTCGATTGACTATAAATGGATTAATAACAATTATGCCATACATTATAACGTACAGAATTGAAAAAGAATTCTCTTCGTAGACTTATCATTTACCATTATCGAAGATATATTCATTCAATCCCATAAAACTCACTTTTTTGTAAGGCCTCAGACTGTTTACCATATGGTTTACACATCGCTGGTCTAACACAAGCTTTCATCCGCGCCATGTTCTTCATCACTTCCGCAAATGCTCTTACAATCTTTTCTTGTCCACCTGTAAAGTGTAAAAAACAATGACTCAAACATACCATATCATTAATAAATAACTCATGTAAACAGGTAAATAAATAGCTGCCCACCTTCTGAGTTCGATGAAGACGATCGAGAGCCCTTGTCGCTGTCAACGGACCAAGCTCCGTTATGCAGCGCGAGCAGATCTTTGTTGGCATTTCCCAAGCTTTGAAGATTGCCCAAAGCACCTAACCCGCTAAGTCCATCGAGATTGTCCAAATTTGCCCTCAGAAAATCAGTCAATTTATGATCTGATATTGGAATGCTGGGTATGAGCGGCTCGTAGTGCTGTTTGCTGGCACATTTCTTTTCCTGAGAACTAGGCCGGTGAGGAATATTAAGTGATGGACGACTTGGAGGACGTTGGAGATTCATTTGGTTTCCGCTCCGCATTTCCGACGAGCCAACCAAATCCACTACCGAATTGGTCATGTGGGTATTGGATGGAGCAACACTCATAGTCTGTGGCAGCAGAAGAGTTGCATTAATCATCGTCTTACACTTTGCCTAAATTTTATGTTATGTTCTAGCACAAGCGCATGCAAAGTCAATACAATTCAATAAATTACCGTCTGAAAGTCAGCGTTGTGGGGAAAGCTAGAGCGTAAAAGAGATGCTGTTGTTTCGTTGTCTTGAATGTAAGTCGGACCTATGTGATTCATTTTCTGACTCATCTCGAGCTGATTTTTGTAATAACGACACGCAGGATTGGGACAATTCTGTACCACTTCAATGATAAACTCTTTCTCCATGCCAAAACACTCTCGACCAATGGTGTACGACTCCATAACGGCTCTTACGGTACCTTCCATACCAAGGTGAAGACCGTGTGGGCCATTCATGTGCTTGAGCATAACTGCGTTTGCAAAATGTTCGTATGGCAATATTATCTTGCCATTTTCTCGTAGGACCAGTCTGCCTTGCGAATCTAAGGCAACTCTGGACGCCATCATCCTGAAACAAGATTGAGTGTGCTTAAATTTTTGGTGCGTTTTCCTATTTTTCTATCATTTTTCAAGCATGACATTATGACTTGGAATATATTGACTGATTCTCATCTCACTGAAGGTAGGTGGTGCTTGGTAACATGGAAGCCTCCTTAAGCTCGGTAAAGCATTGGAGTAACTCGATGCTCGGATTCCAACCCTTGTTTTGCAAATAAAGCTGCAGCAGCATGTACATTTTCTCAGTGACATATCCAGCCCCGTTCGCTCCCCCCGGATAACCACCTCCAGGAGGTCCCATCTCTGTCTGCATACCCTTAGCCACTATATTTTTCATAGTTTCCGCCAAGTCCATTCTGGAGATAATAATAATAATGATTAAAAACACACATTAGATAATGTGCGATATACGTGGTGCTCGGAATTGTTTGGGACCAAATAACAAGCTATTGTTTACCTCAGAAAATCTGTCAAAATTGCGGAATCAGTGACATTTTATTCCACGGTGCTTTTTTCTCTGTTTTACTTCGTGTTTATTGGTACACGAGAAATTTTGTAGAAAAAAAAATAATCGGTCTGTAGACATGTTTGATATCTGCCACGAATCCCGGGTACGCCGCGAGGCTAACGATATTTATTGCTTTCGGCCATTGTTGTTTTCGGCAAATGCAGAAGCAGCGGGCGGCAGTCAGTCGGTGCCCAGGGAGTGTGAAAAAAACATTAGCCGATTAAGCCGCCGCCCCCCTCCTGTCTGGCTTTATATTATTTCGGTTAACTTACCCCAGCCGGTATCACCGCAGCATTCACAGCACCGTTGTTATCACAAATTTAGGGCCTAATCGCCCCTATACTATCATTTTACAATTAATTAACTACTTTGCATTTGCAAATATAACATAAATCGCAATTATTATATCCGCGAGTATAGCTTGCCCATACACCCGCCAGGGGCGGTTGGTAAATTTTCTACGGTTTGCTCCCTGGAAGCTTTTAGCTTATACGTCACTTCCGCGACGCTCATCAGCGACCAGACGTAACTTCCGTTTTCGATCCCTCCCGCGGTGGAACGACGGTCACCGCCATTTTCATTTCATCTCTCCGAGTCGCCGTGCCGTGTCCACGTTTCGGCTACGCGGTCCCGAAACATTAAATAAAAATCCGCTGACATCGGCGGATTTTTACGAATTCGAAACACCTATCAGGTAAAGTCTTGTTCATCTAATCAGTCTCTCTCTATATCATGTCGTATTTATCTTCCCAAACAACTTCGTAACCCGAGAAATGCATTTTCATCAAAACTACGTATAGGCGCGGCGGTTTTTTTTTTCTACCCGACAGCTTATTCATCGCGATTATTTCTCTTTGCAGCATGGCAGCCTGAAACTTATCTGCGAGCACGAAGCTAACGCTGACAAATTAAACTTCTTATAACGGATTATCAGCCGCATTCACGATGTATCTGTATAATCTAACACTGCAGCGCGCCACCGGCATCACCCATGCCGTCCATGGTAATTTTTCCGGCAGTAAAATGCAAGAGATACTTGTGTCACGCGGCAAGTCGCTCGAGCTGCTTAGGCCCGACCCGAACACTGGAAAAGTTCACACCCTCTTGACCGTCGAGGTTTTTGGCATCGTCAGGTCTCTTATGGCCTTCAGGCTTACGGGGGGCACCAAGGATTACATTGTCGTTGGGTCCGACTCTGGTCGCATTGTCATTCTAGAATATATTCCTGCTAAAAATGCCTTCGACAAGGTGCACCAAGAAACCTTTGGCAAAAGTGGTTGCAGAAGAATTGTACCTGGACAATATCTAGCCATTGATCCAAAAGGAAGAGCAGTTATGATCGGTAATTATGAGAATTTAAATTTTTTACTCAGCTTAACTGTGACCAGTTGTGTGCTAAATGATGCTGATCTTATGATCCGTGTTTCAACTGATTATCCATTGATTACAAACTTACAAACTGATGGTACTATTAAAACTGGTAGTTTTTTTAATTGAATCAATGTAATATAATATTTTCATTTCTGACGGTAAAATTGGCTTTTTCAGGTGCTATCGAGAAGCAGAAACTGGTTTACATATTGAACAGGGATCCAGAAGCCCGTTTAACGATCTCGTCTCCCCTTGAAGCCCACAAAAGCAACACTCTAGTCTATCACACAGTTGGTGTAGATGTTGGATTTGAAAATCCAATGTTTGCCTGCTTGGAAATTGACTATGAGGTGAGATACACATTCCTTGTGATTTATTTGCAAGGGTTGTGAAAGGTAATTAATTTTGCTTTTCGGCTTCCCTGTACAGGAAGCAGACAGTGATCCGACTGGAGACGCAGCTGTTAAAACTCAGCAAACGTTAACCTTATACGAGCTTGATCTTGGATTGAATCACGTAGTGAGAAAGCACAGTGAACCTCTAGAGGAGCATGCAAATTTCCTTGTTTCTGTTCCTGGAGGAAATGATGGTCCCAGCGGTGTCCTTATCTGTTCAGAAAATTACCTAACCTACAAGAATCTTGGGGATCAGCACGATATCCGTTGCCCAATTCCCAGACGTAGAAATGATTTGGACGACCCTGAGCGCGGGATGATCTTCGTCTGCTCAGCAACTCACAAAACCAAGAGCATGTTCTTCTTTCTTGCCCAAACTGAGCAAGGGGATATTTTCAAAATCACCTTGGAAACTGATGAAGATATGGTAACGGAAATAAAACTCAAGTATTTCGACACAGTGCCTGTCGCCACAAGCATGTGTGTCCTGAAAACAGGTTTCTTGTTCGTCGCCTCTGAATTTGGAAATCAGTAAGTCTAATTTTTAGCTGAAACATCACGTGATCTTTTTATCAATCCGTTTATCCAACCAATTACCAGTGGTTTCAACTTTTGATACTGATGATGTTAACCATTTATGGCTATGTCGGTTCAGCTTCCAATTGATCAGACGTGTTTGTAATCGTTATACTTAATTGCAGCTACCTGTACCAGATTGCTCATCTTGGTGACGATGACGACGAACCAGAGTTCAGTTCAGCAATGCCACTTGAAGAAGGTGATACCTTCTTTTTTGCTCCCAGACCACTCAGGAACTTGGTTTTAGTTGATGAAATGGACAGCCTATCACCGATCATGACTTGTCAGGTACCTAAAACTGAAACTACTTTTTCAATATCCAAAATTAGGGAAGCATTTCCAAGTAGGAGATCGAATCATCATTGCACTTTCTCCTGAGTTGTAATGCGATAAAAAAAATTCCTTGTCGCCTTTGTTTTGTACTATTACAAGCCGAAGTGAATCAAGGAATGATAATCACTTGAGATGTTTTACAATCTCGTTATCCGTGTTTTGGGACAGCAAAATAGATCATTTTGCTTGCTTCGTGTATGCAGGTCGCTGATTTGGCCAATGAAGATACTCCTCAACTGTACATGACTTGTGGTAGAGGTCCAAGATCCACGCTGCGAGTTTTGCGTCATGGACTAGAAGTTTCGGAAATGGCAGTCAGTGAGCTGCCTGGAAACCCAAATGCAGTCTGGACAGTGAAACGAAGAGTTGACGGTTAGTTCAAGTTTTATAGTTCAAAAGATAAACAGGAACGTTTTGTTGATCCACTTGCAAGAAGATGCAAGCCTGTCGTAGCCCTGGAAACGTGCAGTGTGTTCGTTTCATTTCATTCATTTGCAAGATTTTTAACGCAGTATTCAAATCCGCTAGCTAGAGTCCGTTTAAAAAGAATATTAACGAACCTGGTGGCTTGATACACTTTTATCAAACACCAGTTCTCTCTTTCAGGCTGCCAGCGAGCTAGTGGTTGACTGATGCAATGCAGAAAGACTAAAAGGTGAGGATCCTATCGATGGGTCTGGGATAAGTCCGACCTGAGAAACAAAACGAAAAAAAAACTTAGTAAAATGCGTCGCCCCTTGTACACCAAGATGCGGTCATTTTTCCGCGCGTCTCAACGTTCTTTACACATTGGTTACTTAACTTTCCTAATAATCTAGACGAATCCTTTGATTTCGGTTACAGAAGAGTATGATGCATACATCATAGTGTCCTTCGTCAATGCCACTCTTGTGCTTAGCATCGGTGAGACTGTTGAAGAAGTAACGGACTCTGGTTTCCTCGGTACGACACCTACCCTCAGTTGTTCTGCCCTCGGAGAAGACGCCTTAGTACAGGTAAATTTATTGTTCGCCTTCAAAATTCTAAACGTAATGTCAAATGATCCTAAAAATCTAGTCATCTTATTGATTGAGATACAGCACATCAAGTTTATAAATAATAATGCACTGCGGTATCTCCAGCGCCTGGTCAACCACGCGTTGGTCGCAAAAACAGTGCTAAATCAAAGTATCGGGTTTCGCATCGTTGGAGCACACTGTCACTCAAATGTATTCTCCTGGTATATTAACCCGAACACTTATCACATGTAACTATCGGCCGCATATCCAATATATGCCTCGAGTACAACGATGTGTAAATTGAATGTCCATTCAATTTCTTTCCCTTTGTTGCAGGTATATCCTGATGGAATTCGTCACATTAGGGCCGACAAACGAGTAAACGAGTGGAAAGCACCGGGTAAAAAGACCATTGTAAAATGCGCTGTGAATCAACGCCAGGTTGTGATTGCCTTGACGGGAGGAGAACTGGTATACTTTGAGATGGATCCTGTGAGTTAGATTTCTATTTCTTGTGGATAGATCGCACAGTTTGTTCTCTCCACGATGTACCTTATTCTGTGGAGATGTATAACGTGCAAAAATTAATCCACTTTTGCTTCTTCTGTCCAGTTAATACTGGTCTGAGTGAAACAAGGGTGAACAATATGCCGTTTAATGTTCAAATTTTGAATAAAATGAAGACCTGCAATTGAAGTTGTATTTTATTACAGACTGGCCAACTGAATGAGTACACAGAGAGAAAGAAAATGCCATCCGAAGTGATGTGCATGGCCCTTGGTAACGTCGCCGCTGGAGAACAAAGATCCTGGTTCCTTGCTGTTGGACTTCAAGACAATACAGTCAGAATCATTTCCCTAGATCCGTCTGACTGTCTGGCACCCAGAAGTATGCAGGCCTTGCCTGCAGCTGCTGAGAGTCTCTGCATTGTTGAAATGGGGTCTAAGGAAGCTGACAATTCGGAAGATTCTGTCTCTCAGCAATCAAGTTTATACCTGAATATAGGTAATTTTGAAACAAATGCTCTAAGATTTTTATAAATCCTGAAAATTATCTGATGACCAAACGACAGTTCCCTGAATATTGATGAAAAACCTGCAGTGCTGATTATCTTTTGCTTTTCAACGAACTGACAATTGTGTGATTTCAATTATGCTTAGATTTGTATCTTGTTTTTCAGGTTTGCAAAACGGCGTACTTCTAAGAACGGTTTTGGACCCGATTTCCGGTGATTTAGCCGACACGCGAACTCGATATTTGGGGTCCCGACCGGTAAAATTATTCAGAATAAAGATGCAAGGCAATCAAGCGGTGTTAGCGATGTCCAGTCGCTCTTGGCTCAGCTATTATTATCAAAATCGTTTTCATCTGACTCCTTTATCGTATGAAAGTCTGGAGTTCGCGTCCGGTTTCAGTTCCGAACAATGTCCCGAAGGCATAGTCGCTATATCCACAAATACCCTGAGGATTCTAGCTCTCGAAAAACTTGGTGCTGTTTTTAACCAAGTCAGTTTCCCGCTTGAGTACACGCCACGTAAATTTGTGATTCACCCTGATTCTGCCCATCTAATCATCCTCGAAACCGAGCATAATGCATACACTGAAGAAACTAAGCAACAGAGACGCCTGCAAATGGCCGAGGAAATGCAGGAGGCCGCTGGAGCCGAGGAAGCGGCTGTCGCCAGGGAGTTGGCCGAAGCTTTTCTGTCTGAAGAACCAAATGAAGCAGTATTCGGCGCTCCTAGAGCCGGCCCGGGGCTGTGGGCCTCAACTTTGAGACTGATGGCACCTGCCACTGGACAAACCTTGGAGCTACATCGATTGGAACAAAATTACGCCGCTTTATGGTATAGTTAATTTATTTATGCACCTCATTGTTTTTATTTCAAGTTTATTTCTGTAGCTCTTAACTAAGTGTATTAATTATTTTTACAGTTTGTCATTAGTCAGATTTGCTAATCAGGGTGATCAACAATTCCTCATCGTTGGTGTAGCAAAGGACTATCAGCTCAATCCTAGAGTGAGCAACGGCGGGTTTTTATACACCTATAAGTACGTAAAATAATGCTATTTCGCTATTGTGTTGTCGATTTATTTATTTATTTTTTTCTTGCCAAGTAAAGTTATGATGAAAAATATCACATTAATTTCTGTATCTTGATGATATACCTGCAGTTCTGAAAACACAAGTCAATATTAATATTTCGATATAACCAAGAAAGAATTTTATTAATCTAATTTTTATATTTACTTCATTCGGTTCCAGAGTAAACATAGACTGTACAAACCTTGAACTTATGCATAAAACTGTGATGGACGAGGTTCCTCTGGCAATTTGTTCTTACCAAGGACGAGTCCTGGTCGGAGTTGGAAGGATGTTGCGTCTGTATGACATGGGCAAGAAAAAACTTCTTCGAAAATGTGAAAACAAGCACATTCCAAATGCCGTGGTATCAATAAACGCCGTAGGTCAACGTATATACGTTAGCGACGTTCAGGAATCCGTATATGCAGTTAGATACAAACGACAAGAAAATCAATTAATCGTATTTGCTGACGATACGCATCCGCGATGGGTCACGACAACTTGCGTTCTTGATTACGATACTGTCGCAACGGCTGATAAATTTGGGAACATTGCAGTGGTAAGTATCTTTATTAACTATCATTGAATTTCAATCAACTTTATTTTTACCTAAAAACCAATTAACCCCATTCTTTTACGCTATTTTAGATTCGCTTAGCTTCAGGAATAAATGATGACGTCGACGAGGATCCAACCGGAAATAAAGCACTCTGGGATCGCGGACTGCTGAACGGAGCGAGTCAAAAAGCCGATACCGTGGCGTGTTTCCACATAGGAGAGACTGTGATGTCATTACAAAAGGCTACGTTGATACCTGGAGGTTCTGAAAGTTTAGTGTACACGACGTTGAGTGGAACAGTTGGCGTCCTCGTGCCATTCACGAGTCACGAAGACCACGACTTTTTTCAACATTTGGAAATGCATATGAGATCGGAACATCCGCCGCTCTGTGGTCGCGACCATCTTTCATTTCGATCTTATTATTATCCTGTCAAAAATGTAATCGACGGTGATCTTTGCGAACAGTTCAATTCGATTGAACCAACCAAACAGAAGGGTATATCAGGTGATCTGGAAAGAACGCCCTCTGAGGTCTCAAAAAAACTTGAGGACGTCAGAACTCGATACGCCTTCTAAGCTTATTATGAAAGGGGTCTCCCTTTGAGAAACCACACCGTAAAGTGAAGTCGCGCTCGACTGAATGACCCTTATTCTGTTGGAAACATCATTCAGACCGTATAAGGTAACAGGGTAAAAATATTTTACGGTATTGATCTTGTACTTTCGACTTCCCTTTGTTTAACGGCGGGCTGTGAGTAAAACTCGCTGATGTTTTTTAAGCTAGTTAACTTTGGTAAAAAAAAAAGTAGCAATACTTGCTATAATGAAATACTCAATTATCGCCCAATACATGTATTAATAAGAGAAATTGTAGAAAATGTAATTCCACGAGTATGAAACTCTGCTTCGACTGCACAAATTTCATTGTTTAGTCTATGAATTTGATTCGACGTCGAATTTCGTTAGAATTAAAAAGTGAAACGCCGACCTAACGAACTCCGAAGTTCGTCGTAAAAAAAATTTCTTTTGGCTTATCAATTGAACTTTAGAGCGTATAATTTTCGCCTACTTAATGTGAAGGAATGCAAGAAATTCTCTAAAGCATATCTATTATCCGATTACCCAGATTCACGATAAACTTCCTGAAATAAAATCTAGTTTTTTTAATGATAATATTGCTTTGTGAGTTGACCACAAAAGTGCTTTGGAGCAACTGAAAGCAACATTAGACTTGCAAAAATTGAAACAGGCAATCACACAACGTTGTTAAGACTGATTAAAAGTGAATTAATAAGGCAAAAAATCGGTACATTGTTCAATCTCAACAAATAGTTTCAGCTTGTCAATATAATTCATGTCCGAATTTTTTATTCGAGCGTGGTATCGTGTTCCGTTGCTTGAAGGGGGACGGTTGAATGGCTCCTTGTATTACAATATGTTCGGTTGTATTTATTATTATCACCAACTTCGTGAATATTTGACTAATAAAAAGTGGCAATGGATAAAACTAATAATTGCTTCAATCAAATCATAAAACTTTCAAACCGGACTGTCCTCATCTTCATTCCGCATCAGCTCCCGTTTGTACGCCCTTGAAGTTCTCTGGAGGGCTTGGATCCTCTCGATGTGTCGTGTATGGGCAAGATGAAAAGGCAGGAGTCCCCGCGGTGTTATCGATCATTACAGAACCGTGGGAGGGTGCGTGTGAGCCGGAGAAGATGGCTGTACGATGCTTCAGAATCTCGCTCCCTCCTACAAGTCACAAACATCCGTATCCCAGCGGCATCTAGATATGCGTCGGAGCATACAACGCACGGGGAATCCAAATCCGCAATTTCGCGGATTTAAGTTGCTTCAATCTGGCTGCGCAAACGCGCTACCATCTGGATCTATCGACTCGCTCCAACCGGAATATCGTCAGCCGTATCTGACTTTCTTCACATCGGCAGACATTATGCTGGCTGACTCCGAGTCGAGGAATCAATGAATCCCCAAGAGTATTTGGCTCGCGAGAGAGATGATGAATACCTCGCTCCTTACCGAGACTTATCGCGGCGATTCTGCGCAAGCAATTTTGTGGTACATACAAGCTGGGATAATAAGTTAAGGAATCCACGTAAAAATCAAGAACTCAGAATCTTGAATTGACGTTTTGTTCTATAATGATTTAACTACAACTACTAAGAATTAGACTAAACTGTGTATAATAATGATCCGTTTCTTACATCCGATTAAATTACTTGCCGTCTTAGTTAATGTACCTTCATTGATTATAAATCTTCAAAAGATTCAACTAACCAGTCTATTTTCAATCACAGGAAAAATATTTAAAACGATCACTGAATTACGAAGGTAAAAGATTTCAATAAGCACTCGGCCATACAATGCACACCCGACTGCACACCAAACTGGATATTAAAGAGGAAAGGGATTCGTGAATACAACTGATTGTGAGCTTAAGTCGGGTTTGAATTATTAATAAAAAATTAACCGACC
Source organism: Neodiprion lecontei (assembly GCF_021901455.1). Taxonomy (NCBI): domain Eukaryota; kingdom Metazoa; phylum Arthropoda; class Insecta; order Hymenoptera; family Diprionidae; genus Neodiprion; species Neodiprion lecontei. Next base: position 21,788,632 of record NC_060262.1, read on the forward strand.
GACCGTCGGAATTGTTACGCATTTCGACGGACCAACCCTGCCGACCGAATTGACTCTGAAATATTAATGTGCACACGTAGAACTCCCCCTTTTGACAAGTACCTATATACAGTACATACTGCAGAAACTGTTGGTACCCGAAATGTGATTCTACCGGGGGCGGTGAAATGTATATTTCCGAGATATGGAGCTGAGGGTAGGTGTGTGGGAGGCTTAATTTGGACCAACATAAACTAACACCCTTAAACTTTTCAGTCTGTCCTACACAAAATACACTTTTATTTTACTTTGATATACCAAAAATTGCTTTTCTGCAGTTACGGTTGACGAGTTCGTTTATCAGAAGATCAAGATCTAATTCTTCAGCTATATGTTGGCGAATATGGGTTATAGCTACATCGTCCAAGTGATCTTGCAACATCGTTGATGCTCAAGTAATTGAAACAAAATTGGATTTTATAAAACCGCAGACATCTGAGTTGTGGAATTCCACACCTACCAAATTTCGAGGCGTTGAGTGCTCCACACCTACCGTAGTGGTTTCGCCGCCCCTGGATTCTACATACACTGGTATGCATTTCAAGACATGATATTAATCTACCCTTGAAATTAGCGACATTTTGTACTCTGAAGTCCAGGGAGATTTTCCAAAAGTGAAAACTTTTGTTTGATATAAAAATGAAAACGGGAAAGATTTCTTTTTCACGAAAGAAAGAGAAAGTTGTTTTCGAAACTGATGAATAATGGTTTATTTTATACATTTTCATGCGTTTTGTGATACATACACAGTTATAATGACTGAACCCTTTCCTCGCTGCAATTAATGTAAAGTTTTTGCCTATACATTCGATATTTGAAAAAATATGTGCAAGACTATAAGCTAGTTATGAAACATTGTTCTACACCCGGGTGTAGAAAATTGACGCACTAAGCGCGGATTAGAACGCCCTCGTCATTGTAACTTTAGGGTGTTGTATGCGGTAACTCGACAATCTTACAAATATCGATCACTGAGTGATAGGTGACTAATACCGTAATTATCGACGCGCGACATAGAGCGTAGAGTTCGTGTACCTAGATTATACATCACGATGTTAACAGTTCAAAAAGCCAAGGTAAAACAACGGTGTGCGCGAGTTGAAGAATACTGATCTGTAAATTTTTTCTCTTTTTTGCGGTCGAGGAGGGGAGCCTGCGGCCGCTGAGCGAATGAGTATTGCGAAGCGGGTCGCGTCGACTTTTTAGCCCGAACGGATTTGAATCGGGGATTGCGCGCGGTAGACAATCGACGTCAAACCAACAATGTGCACAGGCTCGCGGCGTTCAATCGACGTCCGTGACGCGCTTACGTCTGCGTGGTGAGCGGGGATAGATATTTGTGCATTTCAGGTTCTCCCGTAGCCGTCGGGCTTATCTACCCGGTTGTCTGTCCGCAGGTACATACATCGCGCATCGGCCTTCGATATCGAACGCACGTAACAACGAGCCGAGAAAACTGGATCACACAATGATCGCGTAGGCGGTATCCGATCGCATTATATAGGGGAATCCCACCAGCCGCAGCTCCGGGGTCTCGAACTTAATTAAGCGGAAATCATAGCGCGTCTGCCTCGATCTACTCATCGGACGAAATCCGATGGGCGAATCTTGAACCGCGAGCGAAACGGGGGGGGAGGGAGGGGGCGGAGGGTATTTCTCGTACACAGGGTATATAAGGGCGACACGGCGATCGATGCACACGGCGCCCAGCGGCCAGGCTCTCGGCTCTGCCCCCAGCACATCGTGCCTCGTGCTGCGTGCAACTCCAGCGTACAATTCGCTCCCGGATCGCGCGTACGTGGGTGCGTGGGTGCGTGCATGCTTGCCGTGTGACAGGCGCTGGAGCTGTTCCTGCCGTTGTTGTCCGGTTTTTATGGGTGCAGAGGTGATTTAGTGCGGCGTGCGTGCGTGCGTGCGTCTTGCCCGTTTGACTGTTCGTCGTCTAACTGCGTGCGTACGTACGTCTGGGGATTCAAGACGCGTGCCAAGAGTCAAATTGCTGGGGTAATACGCCGGGCGAACATGCCGAAAAGGATATCACTTGCGTATTACCACCTGCACCACAGATCTGCGGACAGCGAAGAGGCGGCTTAGAGCTGCATGACGACGCAGCATGGTGGGTCTTGTGATTCTACTATTCTTGATTAACATCTTGCCACGATTACCCAATCTCGATCATTCTCTCACGCACTTCACTCTCGCTTGCTTGTGTTTGCGATTTTTCTTAAACTTCACGAAACTCGATAAGCTTGTGCCCACTCCCGCTTTTATTCAACGCGTACTTTTCTAACCATTGTGGACGGATACTCGATGGTGTTGATCCGTTATTCCTACTCCTTACCTGCAACGACAATTTGTTGATTATAATCGTACCTGCAGTTAGCTGTAAATGCTGTAAAGATTATTGATTTGGAAATGAAATTGTGAAGGTGATGTGTTGTTCATTGTATTGCCACCAACGCATCTTTTTGATGGCGGTAATTGACCTTTAACACTCCCCTGCGTAAATTGTACAGTAGGGTTCGTTCGCGTCATTCAATTACTTTTTTACATGTGTAACCCATACGTAAGGTCAACTTCCATATGATCTAGATTTTTTCCCGGATTTCTTGTGACTGTTGAATTATCCAATTATTCTCAGATTTTATTGTAAGAACCATGCGTCGAGATTGAAAAACTTGTCTCAATCTCGAGATTGAAAGAGTGCAACCTTACGTATTTATATGGCTTACTTTGGCTTGACATATGTGTATCAAAATTAATTACAATCCTTGAGACGAGCATCAGACCGTGAGTCAAAGTAATTGACGGGGTGTCCGCAAGTTTCAGGACAAACTTCAGATTGTACATTAAATCCAGGTCGGAGTAAATTGATAGAAAATTTTGTCTGTGTATTGGAATACTTGATGCGTTATGTAATATGATTATTATTATATTCACTCAGTTGCAAAATTGCTTTGATGTATTATAGAATAACGTTGGGCGTGGATTCGACTCGGAATATGATTCGGTGACGATGTTTATAGAAATTTCCATTATTGCCATGTTTTTATACACCTGTATTTAGAACCCTGAGCTATTCACGTTCGAAACGTTGGCAACAGCAATTTGTACAGGGTATCGTAAAACGAGCCGTCCAAAACGATATAATCCGCTCCCTAAAGCAAGTTTTAATTAATTACCATACGGTTGAGCGAATAATGATTGACGGTATGAGTGGAAAAAAAGGATAAGTTGAAAAATACAGTTTGAAATAATCGAGATATCCGTTGCAAAATGTTGAAAGCTTGTCAAAATCGATTGATTTCACCGAATGCTGTTTCGGGTAATCTTGAAGCTAAAATATACATCAATTGTCAAGTAATTCAATTGAACAAAAAGTATGAGACAAATGAAATTTTCATTCCTAGTTTTTTTTTTTTTTTTATAAACATTGGTATTTATGCGACGAATAAACTCGTTTATTGGTGTAAAGAGAAAATCATCGTAACTATCGCTTTTGCTCACCCGTCTCACTTGAGTACGAATTGTGAGACAGGAGTGAAATTATTTCGCGCTACGATACCTCGCGCTCGACTGCAGATCGCGAACTTCTATTTACCATCTCGTTAAACCGCGAAAGGACGAAAAGACAAACGTCGAGCTGACGTCGTGTCGCGTTGACTACGAGCCGTCGCGTCGCGTGAAAAGGCAGAGCTTTTGTTCAGCTACAAACTCTCCCTCTCTCTTTCCCTATACGCCCCCTAACGCAATCCTGCACTCGCCGTTTATATCTCTCCTCTATTTTTTGCATTTTTGAAATATTTCTGCCATGCCAGGCGGTTCTCTCTACCAAGGCTTTGCATATTTGATATCTGTATAAAAGCAAAATACAGAACTCGTACTGTTCGAAACGCCCCGATGCGACCGCTCTGCTCGATTGTCAGAGAAAACGTTTCGCGTGTAGGTGTTAAATATTTACACTGTGCGTTGTCTA